>NW_022170249.1:63598132-63681219 GCF_008802855.1 Photinus pyralis
AAAAAAAATGCGCTATTGTGGCCACTTCGTCCGTCCGTCCGTCCGTCCGCTAACTTTGCGACGCTACTAGTTTTTTATCTTAAGAGCTATTGTTCTACTTTTTTCGCTATTTGGTTCGTTATGGTGTCGAGTCTTGTACCAGGGAAGGAATTTTTTCTGTACCGCTTACAAAAAAAGTTATTGTAAAAAAAACAAAAAACCGTTTTTTACATGTTCCATAATTTTACCCTTTTGCCGTTTATTAACGATCCTAAGAGATCGTTTATAATTTTGCATTGCTATCTGTCGCCTGCCGGTTGGTCTCTCCGTCTGTTCCTTTGTCTGTCTGCCCATCTATCTGTCCGTGTGAACGATAACTTTGTTTAGAAATGTTCGATCGCTTTTACATCTCCGTTAGTTATGAACTGAATTGCATGAAATTCAATATGGGCATAGCTTTAGCCATATAATACGCAATGCCAAAAGTTGAATCGAATCGATTCAAAATTCACAGTGCCCTTTTCGCATCTCGACCATTTATAAACCGAATTGCAAACTTTTTTACTTATAAAAGTATTTGAATGAAATTTGATACATAGGCACTTGGAATAAAGGAAAATCAAACGCCAATTTCAAAATTTGGTTTTGCGCATGCGCAGTGCCAACTTTTTTATTTATGGAAGAATTTAAACGAAATTTGATACATAGGCACTTGGGATAAAGGAAAATCAAACGCCAATTTCAAAATTTGGTTTTGCGCATGCGCAGTGCCAACTTTTTTATTTATGGAAGAATTTAAACGAAATTTGATACATAGGCACTGGGTATAAAGGAAAATCAAACGCCAATTTCAAAATTTGGTTTTGCGCATGCGCAGTGCCAACTTTTTTATTTATGGAAGAATTTAAACGAAATTTGATACATAGGCACTTGGAATAAAGGAAAATCTAACATTAGTTTTAAAATTTAGGTTTGCGCATGCGCAGTTCCAACTTTCTTATTTAGAAAAGCATTGAAATGAAATTCTTTCTCATAAACTGAAATTGAAGTAGCACGTCAACAATGGATTGCCCATGTGCAACGCTATCTTTCATATTTGTGGCCGGATTTTTACGATTTTAACAGAAGTTGCATCTTACAAATGGGAAATGAATGCAAGTGGAAATGCGCTTTATGTAAATCGTTTACGATTACTTTTTAACTTGTTCGTTTATGTTGTCAAGTAAATTGTTTAGAGTATTAGCTGAGCAACTGGATTTTTTTCCATAAAATGTTCTCACGTCCATTTTTAATTTGATACTAGAAACAATATTATTAATTGGTAACATAAATACTGCCAAATGTGGCGCAAGAAAGAACTTTATCCATTAGTGACATAAATACAGCCAAGTTCCATTATTGGAACATATCAAAAATGGGGGCTATTAGGTAAATTAAATTGGAGATTAAGCATTTGCCGATTTATTTATGTATTATATAAGCTCTAAGGAAAATGTATACTCACCCATTCACAATGTTTCACAAAACACAGAAACTAAGAATATCTAGAGGTAACGCTAACGTATCTACACGTAAATTTTGAAATCAAACACGTGACAAAAACCGTTCAAGTGAAAACAGACTGCAAATTCGTCATACACGTGTTCTACCAACATTTAGAAGAAATATATTTCATCAGTCTTAAAACTTATAGTTCCCTCTGGTAATGAATAGCGAAATTATGAAGTGTTCCAAAATTGGAACATGTACGCTCAGGATAATAACAGGCGCCTTATGCGGTTTCTACTGCTCAGTTGCAAAAAAATCCATGGGAATTTTAATACTAACTGGATATCATTCACTTCCGGCTTTCGATATGAATTAGTAAAAAGACTCAGATAAAAGAGTTGAGCTTGTAAGCAAGTGCACGAGTCGAAACACATTCCGAAACATAAAGAAGAATCTTCATTTGTCTGACAAGTGATTTCAATAAAACGTGATAAATTTGCGCCCCCTATTTTCTGTGATGAACAACTGATTTTTACAGTTTAGAGGGCACATTTAGGAAAAGTGTTAATAGTACCGATACAATTACTTCTGATGGTCTCGATTGAAACTGAAAATCCATATATTGAAAATGTTCACAGCAATCTGTTTACACCCAAGCAGCTATTCAAATCAATTGTGAGCCTTGAGATATGCGACATTATTTTGCGTGAAACAAATCGAAAGACCAAAAAAGTTTGTGATGCTTATAATTGGTGCAAAGATTTCTAAATGCTTCAGTACGACCACCACAAGTCCTATAATTGGATTTATTTTCTGTTGGATATATATATATATATATATATATAAACAAAGAAAATTTAGAAGGGTGTGGTGGATGCTATGCCACTGATACGTGCAACAATGTCTCGTGATCGTTTTAAGATGATGCTACGCTTCATTAGATTTGACGATTAACCCACGTCAAGAACAGCAAAAAGAAGATAAAGTTGCACCAATACGAGATATCTGGACAATGCCCAATAAAAATTTACAGCAAATGTATAACTATTGATGAGCGGTTGTTTCCATTTAGAGGTTGCACCAAATTCATGCAATATATGTCATCCGAACCCGCTAAGTACGGTATCAAAGTATCCCTTGCAAGGCCATAACTACACTGGAAAACAAGCAGAAGATCCGCGACAGGTTAACGTTGGTGAGAGAACGGTTTTAGATCTCGTCTCTCTATAAAGGTTCTGGGCGAAACCTTACAACCGATAATTTTTCTACACCCATTAGAGCTTGCTAAAGTGAGAATTCGTGGAACACGATTTTAATTGCAACCGTTAGAAAAAATAAGAGGTTCCTGGTACAGGTCGGTCGAAACAACAGGAAAATTCGTCTACCGATGAAGAGGATAGTGTACCAAATGACTCCCATGCAGATGGTAGTTATTGGGTGGAACATGAGGAGGATGACAATGTTCAAGGAAGCGTTGGGAGACTTCGTAGTTTTAAAATTTACGTATGGCGAGGCACCACGTGGGGAAAGCAGTTCCTTTTTAAGGAAATAGTGCAACCCTCAGCTACTTCCGATGGGTCCTAAGGATCCAACCGAATTTTTAAATTGATTTATTTTCCTTAATACTTTTGTACCGCACTGTACTTTTCCACTCTAATGAGTAATGACTACTTCGATTACCAAGTACTGCAGTAGTAATATATGGCCGATTCTAAATCTCACTAGATGAAAATCCCTAGAAAAGTCACTAAAATTGAGTGGTTCTGAACTGTGGTAGCGAGGTTTGCGCCTGTGCTAACGTCAAGGGGTCGAGGTTTTGCGCTCCAGATAAAGTATCGGAGGTTTGCGCCTGTGCTAAGGTCAAGGGGGTCGAGGTTTGCGCTCGAGATAAAGTATCGGAGGTTTGCGTCCGAGCTAAAGTAATTTGGTTTGCGCCTGAGGGGTCTTGTCGATGGTAGTGTACGGCCGATTCTAAATCACACTATATTCTAAATATGACTGGTGGTGGGGATTGGCGCTTATATAAGCCTCTATATGGTCGTTACAAGGTATACATGTATTAAAGATGTCGTGGATGGCATATGCTGAGCAATCATGGACCAAATCTGTCGATTTCGTGACGGCCGTGAGACGCCTTAAGCAGCATTTTTCTGCATTAACATTTGATGCAGAGCACGAGGCGATATATGGACGCGGTGAATACAGCCCAGAGGAGTGCCAAGCTATTGCAGCCAAGTATGAGTTAGGAGAGGCAATATGTGACAGTTACTTAAGCTATAAAATATGTGACGAGTGCATTATCCGGAAACTAAGGGATGCAAAGTTGGAGCAGTTTAGTGAACAGTTGCAAGCGTGGAAGGATGAATCTTCAGAATCCGGTGAAGAGTGTTAAATTCAATGAATTCAATAATAGAGCATATGTAATGGTGACGTGGCATTTTGCTTATTGGGCAGCAAGGAAAGGTCCATGGGAAACTGTAGCAGTCGATAGAGTTCGATTCCGACGTAGAATCGAGCAATATCATGCAATAATTTCTCCAGTATTACAAGCGGATCATCGTTCGGCAGTGTATCGCGGTAGATTTCAAGGTCACGAGTTGGAAATATAAGGGTGAGAGGTAGCGATGGTTTCAATCAGTCCAGTGGTGTTATTGAAACAGTTAAAATGGATCTTAACGCACTAAACAACAGTACATTCTGTAAAGTATTCAAAAATGTCAAGGACTTGGAAGTGGGGGAGAAGTTTAGAATTGTGAATGCCGACACCATGAATACAAAATATGGTGATCGAATAGTATTGGAAACTGAAAATTTTAAATGTGTGCTGCCATTACGATTCTATGAATACTTCAAGGAAGGCGATCGCCTGAACGTCCTCAAAGAGTCCTTGAAGACTAGCGATGTATTCATCGAAAGCGCCGGAACAGCGGGAAAAACTACCAATTTAAAATTTATGTAAACAATAGATTAGTTGTTGTTGTTGTTGTTGTTGTTGTGGTAAAATAAAACATAATATTATAGATAATTGTCTTTTCATTTCAAAATAAAATGAATGTCCCATGAAAAAAATACTTCAGTTGTGGAGTGATCGTCGTCGTCGTGTACTTCGCTCTCTCATGAATACACTAAAGAAACTATCATCCATGGCGACGAAAAATAGCTGTAATAGTAACTATTTCACGTGCTCGTGTTGGTGTTGTAGTGATAATGGATATGGATCAACGCCACCATCACCTTCTCAAGTTGAAAATATGCATAGCAAAGCGATTGAGGAACACTTAATCGATTGTACCTCTTACACCCTCTTCGACAGCTTAGATAATTCAAAATACATTGAAATCGGCTACAGTACACACCTTAACCTTGAACCAATCCTTCGCATCGCATGCGGCAGTGTTATGCTCATGAAAAGGGAAGATTGGGTGACACTTTTAAAATGGCAAACATATCTCGAAATGAAGTTTTTCCGATCACAAGAGATGGAAAGATGGATAGATTGGTCGAATGTGAACGAAGAGAAAGATGTCGAACGAGATCAAAGTTCGGATACACTTAATAGTAATATCACCATCTACTATACCTGGGAGTCAGTGAAAGGGACTACTGAAAAAATGTTAAAGAGTGTAAGAATACAATGTGGCAACAGCAGCTCTCAATATTGCACGATGGGAAAGAACGATATTGAAGAATTGTTTAATTTGAAAAATATAATCAACTATCGATTTGATTTACTGGAATCATACGCTCTGTCCTGTTTCTATCAAGATTTTATCGAACAGGTGATTAACTACCGTCACTTTCGTAAAATGGAGTTTGGTGACGACGATGAGGAGGACGATGACGACTTCATCTATCGCGATATTGAAGATGTGCTAAACTATAAGAATAATGTAAATTCTCACAATACAGTGTGCATGATGGAAATACTACACTATAGACCTACTTATTTAATGTATCATATATATCAACCTCCTCAATAAACGGTTACTGCAGTTGAGCATTTTCATTGTGCCTAGATTTCCCTATAAATATGCCACCGCATTGTATAATGCCAATAATGTTGAATCGGAAGCGGAAGTGTGCGGATGGGAGGGGCTTGGTTAATACTCTCATAAACAAACTTCCAGTTGAACTACATCTTCCCGGATATCAATACTGCGGTCCTGGTACTAAACTAGACAAAAGACTAAAGCGAGGTGATCCCGGCATAAACCCACTAGACGCTCAGTGCAAAGAGCACGATATTAGCTATAGGGATAACCAAGACTTGGAAGGTCGACATCGAGCAGATCGAGTTCTAGAGCGGAAAGCTTGGGAACGGTTAAAAGCTTCTAACGCCAAGTTAGGGGAACGAGCAGCGGCTCTTACAGTGGGCGCCATCATGAAGGTAAAACGAAAGTTGGGGATGGGAGTGAAGAAAAAGAAGAAGAAGAGTAGTTTATTGAACTTGCGCAGGACGATTGCTAAGAAAATGAGGAAAAGCGGCAATACCACGGATATGATAAAGTCAGCTGTTACCGCAGCAAATATGGCCATAAAAAGTTTAGGTGGTAGAAAAAATGTAAGCGTACCTAGAGTTATTCCCATACCAAAACAGGGTGGGTTTTTACCATTTTTGATACCCCTTTTCGCCGGTTTATCGGCAGTGGGAGCTTTAGCCGGCGGCGCGGCAGGCATTGCTAAAGCAGTTAATGCATCTCGTGACGCACGTAAAATGCAAGATGAAACTTCACGCCATAATCGCACGATGGAATCGATCGCTATAGGAAATAAAAGTGGCGGTGCGCTGTATTTGAAACCTTACAAATCGGGAGGCAGTTTGGCGTTGCATTTAAAAAAAAAAAAACTTCAAAAAATTGCCAAAGCGGCCGTTAACAGATGTAGATCTACGTAAGCACGCAAAAGGGTGTGTACCATACTTTAGGGACGTGTTTATGCGAGATAATATGCCTATATCGCCATGGAAAAATGAATCCGGGGTTATTAATTTAGATAGTCAAAGGGGGCGTGGCACTCATTGGGTCTCGTACAAAAAACGTAGTAGACGAGTTTGGTACTATGATAGTTTCGGTAATATTCCACCACCACGAGAAGTGATCGAGTATTTCCGCGACTGTAAAATCTATTATAATTATGGACAAGAGCAACAATTTGGTACAACGAATTGCGGCCATCTGTGCTTAAAATTTCTGTATAAATAACACGAACACTGACTAAGCGAGCAGTAGCGGTAATCATGTCGACGACGTTCAGCATAGAGGGCGTTGGAAATACGGCGAGTCACGATTTCTATCCACCCATTGAACTTCCTTCGGGGAAAATGTACGTTATCGGGATGGTGGGGTTTTATGGCTGTAACAGCATAAGAAACATTCACGAGGGAAACGATAAGTTTTACTATAAAACTGATTCAAATAGCTCAATAGACTCCAAGGCAATAATAACAATTAATAATAACAATTCCGCATGGTGCTTACGAGTGGAAGCGAGTATATAAAAGCTCACATTCCTACAAGTCGCTTTAGTCTACGTGCAAATAACAATACGCTCAAGTGCGAACTTAATTGCGAATTTGATATAGATTTCACTCCAAGAGACTGCATAGGGCGCATGCTCGGTTTTGAATCGAGGATATTGGAAGCGAACGTTCTACATACATCTGCTTTAGATATTCAAATCATTAAGCACACTAACATTCACATAGAGTGCAATCTCATTACGGGATCCTATCGAAACGGAAATCGCGCTAAGGTCCTTTACGAAATAGACGTTTCCGTTCCACCAGGTTACCGCTTAGATAAAATTCCTAGTAATACTCAATATCTGGAAGTAAATACCAGTAGAATTAGCAATATAACTATAAATTTGACTAATCAAAAGGGTGAACCGATCGATTTCGGGGAAAGTGAACCGTTTACAGTACGATTAGAGTTAAAAGAATATGGGGTTACGTATTAATCAAGGTCCATTGCCATCCTTCCTCGACGCTATAAATAAACGAGATAACCGGAAATCGAGTTATTCTCAATCGAGACAGAGCCCGAGCACATTAACGCTAGTAGAAAAATCTTTTTTGGAATCCATTGGCCTGAAAGTGCAAAATGGCGGCGGCAGCAGACTCGTTAAACGTCTTTCAAAGCGTACACTTTGACGAAACGATTGTTAAATCCGATATTCACACCTATCTTCCATACGGAGGATCTTCGGATTACGGACTTTCCAGTGAAATACGAATATTAATTCAAAATCAAGAGCTGATAAGCGCCACCTACGACAGTTTTTTGTACTTGGAAGGAAAAATTGAATGGAGTCAACCGGAAGGAGAGGGCGCCATCGTAAAGACATGCAACCTAACAAACAATTTCGCGCCATTCCTTTTCGAAGAAATCCGCTATGAGTTGGGTGGTCAGAAAGTGGATGTATGCAGGAATCCTGGTATTACATCCTCACTGAAGGGATACGTATCGTATACGTCTACTGAAAGCAAAGGTCTTAAACATTTGGGGTGGTCACCCACCGATGAATCCCTTCAAGTAGATTTCAATAAGAGCAACAAGGAGAAGCATTTCGCTGTTTGCATTCCGCTAAAACACATATTCGGATGCATGGAGGACTATCGACAGGTTATCGTAAACATGCGACAAGAATTGGTATTAATTCGTGCTAGAAGCGATGCCAATTGCTACATCGGTACCGCCGACGATGCAACAATAACATTAACAAAAATTCAATGGAAAGTTCCTCACGTGACCGTTAGCGATAGCGCCAAAATTAGCCTATACGAACGCATCAATAAAGATGCTATAATCACAATGCCATTTCGTCAATGGGAACTGTACGAATTGCCCGCTTTAAAACAGGCACAGTCGGATATATGGCCAATCAAAACTTCAACTCAACTAGAGAAACCACGATGGATAATTGTGGCATTTCAACGAAGCGGTAAAAAGTTTTCACACGAAGCAAGAGCCGCCAATTTCGATAACATCAATATTCGAAATTTAAAACTGCATCTCAACTCGGAAAGTTATCCGTACGAAGCGATGCATTTAGATTTTAATGCCAACAAATACATCATTGCATATCAAAACTATTTAAACTTTCGGCGCGATTATTACTCGAAAGATGAGCATCAAGACGCCCTCTTTGACTATTTGTATTTTAAAAGTTGCCCCATCTTTGTGCTGGACTGTTCAAAGCAAAACGAATCTCTGAAGCATTCGACGGTAGATGTTAAGTTGGAAATGGAGTCGATGGAGGCCTTCGAGGCGGGAACGGTTGCCTATTGTCTGATCCTGCACGACGCACTAATTCAATACAATCCTCTGACCGGGGAAGTGAAGAAACTATAATTTGTATTTATTTAATGTATAAATAAAATGTAATGATAAAAAATGTTCGTAGTCTTATTTCAACCGCGACCCCAAAATGAAGGTAGTGATGCAGAAGCAAAAGCTGCTCGTTCAAAATCTCGACATGACGCCAAATGTGGACCACAAAAAAACCCATGGCGTATTACTTCCAAACAGCGTAAGATGCGTCATTTGTGGGCCGTCCAATTGTGGTAAAACGAATACGATGCTCAGTCTGCTAACTGAACCTAATGGCCTACGCTTCAAACACGTGTACGTCTATTCCAAATCGCTGAATCAGGACAAATACAGGGTTTTGGGGGAAATTTTGCAACCAATGAAGGACATTGGCTTCTTCACATTCAGCAAGAACGCTGACATTATGGAGCCCAGTGCTGCCAAACCTAATTCAGTTTTTATCTTTGACGATATCGCTTGTGAAAAGCAGGATAACATTAGAGCGTACTTTTCAATGGGCAGGCATAACGCCATCGATTGTTTCTACTTGGGTCAGACGTATTCTAAAATTCCTAAACAATTGATTAGAGATAATGCTAATTTAATTGTCCTATTCGAACAGGACGACTTGAATTTGCGACATATTTATGAAGATCACGTCGCACCCATAATAACCATGCAGCTGTTTCGAGAGATGTGTTCGGAAAGCTGGCGAAACCCGTATGGGTTTATGGTGATAAATAAGGATGCCGATGTGCAAAACGGTCGTTTCAGGAAAGGCTTCGATCACTATATAATACCGTGAAAACATGTTTATTGTTCAGTTCAACTGTAACGGCTTTAACAGCTTTAACAGCTCTAACAGCTCTAACAGCTTACAGTTTTAACAGCTGAACAGCTTTAACATCTGAACAGCTTTACGAACAGCTGAACAGCTTTAACGAACATCTGAACGGCTTTACGAACAGCTGAACAGCTTTAACGAACAGCTGAACAGCTTTAACAGCTGAACAGCTTAACAGCTTTATTGGGGAACAGACCCTGTTCCAGTTGATCTGTTCATTTCATATCGGTTTACCTGTTCCGTTGATCATGGATAATAAGGAGATGGCCTTGAAACGAAGAATAGTTCAGGCGCGTAAAGCGATACAGCAAAAGTACAATCGTCTCAAAGCGGATCGTTTTATTAAAGAAGTGGAATTTGTACGAACGTATAAACCGCTAATTCAACCGCTAGCTCAGATCGTAAAGAAAATCGAACCGCCATCATCGGTTATAGAAACGAAAAAGGAGGAGCCATCAGAGGACGAAGTATTTACATCACCCCCTAAAAAACGTCAATCTCCTGTAAAAAGAAAGTCACCACAACAACGTACGACTCCTGCGATACCTTATTACTCGCGAATGAGACGAAGGCCCTCTTCCCTTACCGAGATCAGTCCGCTGGCTAGACTTCCCTACTTTCAAAAATATCCGCCAACTGATATTAGTCCTATGGTTAGACCTTTTCACCCCACGGCTACTCCATCATTGAGACAGCCGCCATCATTTCTACAGAGTACAGTGATAGGAGAGCATCAACTGGAGGAAGAAGAAGACGAGTCCTCTATTGCATCAGAATCATCTGCTTCATTACTTGATATGCAAGGTTCGCAAGCCTTTTTGGAACAATACAAACACCTACCACGTATATACGTTGAGCGCATGATAAGAGATACGAGTAATGCAATTGACAGCACCTTTGGAATTCATTATAATGTCGAAACGGATAAGTGGCGAATGGGCAAGACGGAGGTGACGATAGATGACGAAGATTTGGTCATTAACGGGGTCCGGTACAAAGGTACTGCAGGGCTATACGAACTTATCATCATGAATGAACCGGACGAATCGCTAGTATCCAAGCAGGATAGAAGTAACTATAAGCAGATAATAATAGCAACTCATGTCGCACGGCGCAATTACGACCCCACCGAACAGATTCGTGGCAATAAGAGCAAAAAGTATACGCTGATAATAAAGCCTCTACTGAAGGAGGAGGAAGCGGCGAATAGGGGGCGTGCGAAATCGGGAAGCGGTGTTACTCTATTCAAGGAACTCGACCGACCGATCGAATACAAATACTGGAATAGCGTGCATGAATTGATTAGGGACCTAGAGGTTTTATGGGGTGAAAAAATGGCAGGCAACACAGGAGTACAAAATGATATAATATCGATTGTGGAAGAGCTATACGAAGAGGGTTACATACAAAAGCCCACGCAGCGATTTTTACGTCAACTAGTATAAATACCCCATTTCCGTCTTCCCCGCCTACATTCATCATGGATAAATTCGGACGTTCTCATACCCATGCTCAATTTGGAAAATTGCTAAAGACAAAATTTTCCATTACCGACGATACTATAAATGTGGAACGTAAGAGACTAAGTAATGTTGAGGATCCTATTGAACGTCATGATGCTCTAACCTTACAACATTACCTATCAACAAGACTGGATCTCAATGGAAATCGTTTGATGAATGTGGCCGATCCAGTAGACGATGGCGATGCCATAAATAGAGGATACTTCATGTATTACATGCAGATTGCGAAAGTACCTGTAGACGGTCTTCGTAATTACGTGGAGGCACTAGAGGAAGAGTTGAAGGCGGTCAAAGCAACCCTACATAAACTAATAGAGGATGCAGCAAGTGGTAAATGAGCTACATAAAGCAGCACGAAAAAACTTCCCACGTAGACGTACCATCATTAAGGGATTTGATGATCTTTGGCAAGCCGATTTGGCCGAATTTATACCTTACGCTAAACAGAATAAAGGCTACAAATACATACTGGTAGTTATCGATTGTTTCTCAAAATATCTGTGGACGAGAGGACTGAAGACTAAAACGGGTGAGGAGGTGACAAAAGCCATACAGGCTATTTTCAAAACTACCAGACGTAGACCGAAAAATCTACAGACCGATGCGGGGAAGGAATTCTACAACAAATCATTTGACAAACTGATGGCGCGAGAACAGATTAATCACTATTCCACGTACAGTACAAAAAAGGCTGCCATAGCCGAAAGAACAATTAGGACGATCAAAAATTATTTATACCGACAGTTTAGTCTACGTGGAAAATATGTATGGATTGATGCAATTGAATCAATCACGAGCGAGTATAATAATCGTAAACATCGAACAACGGGGATGAAGCCGATCGAAGTAAAGGCCGATACACAGCTGAAGGCCTACAGCCACATCAAGCTCTTCAACAAGAGACATCGTTTTAATGTTGGCGATGTAGTTCGAATTAGTAAGCACAAGAGTGTGTTCGCCAAGGGATATACTTCGAACTGGTCCAGTGAACTGTTTAAAATTGCAAAAGTGCAAATAACCAATCCGGTGACGTACTTGCTGGAAGACATGAAAGGAAAGCCGATATTGGGAGGCTTTTATGAGCAGGAACTGCAAAAAGCTAAATATTCCGATATCTATTTGGTGGAGAAGGTGCTGCGACGTAAGAAAGATAAAGTGTACGTCAAGTGGTGGGGACTGGACGAAAAATCTTGGATAGAAAATGATAATATCGTATTGTAATTTTCGCTGTAAATTAATAAATAAAGAAAACAAAAGCTTTTTTGATCTTTTTTTATTTTTCCTTCCAATTACCATACAACATATTTTTCATTTTTTCTAGTAAAGCTATCGTTATTGACAATTTTTTTAAGAATATCGTACGTTTTCTGGTAATCGTTCAGCAGCGTCGAGGGCCATACGCTGCTATCTGGCCCACACCTCCAACCCAGTAGAGCGTTAGGATCTTGTGTACCGGTTCTTATATTTTTCAATAGCCACTCGTAGATTTTCCGATGGCGAGCATCTTGCCGTGGACTAAAATTATACCTAACATTCGACTCTTGGCAAACATCAATAAATATTTGCAGCGCATTAAAGTTTGCGTATTCTGCCGCTGTGCATATAGCATCGTTAATGACATACGAACTATCTTTATACATACTACTATTAAATACATTATTTACACTATTTGCTCTTAAATCTGCTATAAAAGTTGTAAAATACAATGGTACACTAGGAGCATGAGCGTCAGCAAAACGATCACCGTTTACACGGGAATAATGGTTCATTAAATTATCCAATTCAATCTTTTTATGAAATAGTAATTTAACCATTTCCTTGCACACATTTTTTGATATTGCGCACCAGTTAAAACACTCATCCGGAATAACAATGCGCTGTAAAATGTTGTTAATGAAGAAGTAAGTCTCGATAGAGAACGAAGTGGTGTTTAATATAGCGCACTTTAAATGTCCGAAGTATATTGCGTGCGAAGCACGAAAAATGTCTTGTTCCAATTTTCGATCATTACTTTCCATGCTACTATTACTGCTACTACTGCTGTTGCTCGTCATCACACACACACGCACACACCTAAATTAACAGAAAAAGAAAATTATAACACAAGGTGAAAGAGGGTTGTGGAATATTGATACAATTAAGTGAGAGAGTTATATCCCCAAGGACGAGTGTTAATACAATCGGGATCAATTTGTCGTTTATCGTCATGTGGGCTTAAAACAATCTTGTTCTGTTCAATGGTGAATACTGCATGTTTTTGCGATTTTATTAGATGCTGAGACCGTTTCAAGATTGCATCGTTAAACAAACAGTTTTTGTAGTCCTCTAAAGTCAGTTCACGGATACTGGCGAAAGTTGCACCTTTTGATTTTTTCAATACTTTACCGTCTACATAATAAGCATACATTTTTGCCCTTAGCCCTACGAACTCTAACATTATTTTACCATTGTTCTCGTCTTTCATCAGACCGGGAACTTTTTTGTTAACCAGGGGTATGCCAAAAGCGTTATTAGGACTATAAGCCGAAGTATCAAATCGAGCAATGTTTTCTCTTATCGACTGATAAATGTCGGAAACTGCGAATGAGTATATCAAGCTATCAGTGTCGGTGTATAAGAGTTTTGCGCGATTTTTGAATTCCCTTAAAACAAAATTGTAGTGAAAATCGTAAAGAAACGTTTTTGAAACGTCTAAAACTGCTAAACCGGCATAAATAGGTTTATTGAGCAGCACTTCTAAACGGTTCATTTCTATAATGGCTATGTCCTCATTATCGCCGAAAAGAGTGCAACTGTTAAAGTTCGGCTTCGATATATACGCCCCAGCGCCGTACCGTCCTTCCCATGTCGTTACCAAATGCACATCTTTATATTTCCTTACATTTTCCATTAGTTTTCCATATACACTGTTTACCATTAGCTTGTAAAAGTGTATCTCAAATTCATTACTAGATTCTTGCCGCTTTTGCGTATTTAAATCGATATACTTTTTTAACCAAGGCGATTGTCGAAATTTTAATACGCGATTAATTTTGACGAGTTCTAATCCCTGCTTTATGTACAGTTTCAAATTTCTATAATGCAACACATAGTTCTGTTTCGAATACAATGTTAGCATTAATTTCTTAAAATTAGAATGAGGAGGGTTTCTGTGCTCTGGTGCCAGAGGAAGATCATTATGCAATTGATGGAGATTGGGCGGATAATTTAAGTCGCAATCCAAAATGTAACCGATTTCTGCATCATCAGGGTGGTTCAATATATCTAACGTTTCAAAAGCATCGTCATCTACAAAGGAAAACTCTCCGTAGGGCAAAAATTCACACATTGTGGCACCATACAGGGAATTGACATCAAAATACATCAAGTAGATCGATTCAAGATCTGGACGATAGTCATCTTTCATGTATTTATTGTTAGCCTTCGCGTATCTAGTGGAACATTGAGTGATACCACCTCGAATACCCTTCTCAATGAACATAACTTGATCAATATCTGTTAGAAGTTCTAATTTAATCTCGGTAATTTTGAGCATGGCATCGAATGCGAGACCAGGTGCCGTGTAATAATGCAAGGGATCCAGTTTATAAGTTTGTAGACAAGTTTCACGAAAATTTTCAAATATATCCGCTAAAAGTAGCACGTCTGTTTTCAAATACAAATCCGAAAATTGACCGAGGGTTTGAATCGAAAACAAGTTCCATACTTTTAAAGCATGATCATAATCTTCGTCGGTGATGCCTTCGTTACGCAATGTACTAAAAAAATTATCTTTTGGCGGTAACTGAGTTTCGTTTAATTTTTCCCAAGAGTCTACGTATTCGTAGGGAAAAACACCCTTTCGTATGACCAAATTAAACTCGGACTCGTTGCGACTTTGCGAACGCGTTATCGTTTTTTTATCATTTCCTAAATACGATGACAATTTTTCTATGCTACTGCTCATAAACCTAAAGGAGTCGATAAATCGAAAATTAACCTTTGTACCCTCTACGTATTTCGTAAAGGAGATATACTTCTCTTTGTTTAAAGGTAAAAGTTTTATTTGTCCAGGCATACCGGTTGCAAGTTCGCGGATGATGAAATGTGAATCGTATCCACTTAGATTATGAAATACCACCGGTATGGCATGATTATCTTGATAGTTTATATTGCATGCCTGATGTGATGCGCCCCTGTATTTGGACGTAAAATGGCAATGATCTCGGCACCGAATTTCGTTTTCGGAAAACGCCTTCTCGCATATGTGGCAATGAGTGGCGCTCTCGAAATCTTGTTGCTGTTTCTCACTCAATCTTTCCATCGGTCGAGGGTTGTTAATAATTGTATTAGTCCACATCGCGATACTTCGTAGATGGTTAATAAACCAAGTTACGCAATCCTCACCTCTATAGGACCAAAACTTCGAGAGCGATTCGTCATACGCACATTTCAAATAAAAAGCTATGCCGTAAGGTACATGCCTTTGAAATAGGTTAGTGTTTTTCCCTGTATAGTAAATTGTATCACATTTTTCCAAAATGCTTTCTATATCCGCGTAAATTGCAAACGGAACTTTTTCCTTATTAGAATAATGAGAAAACTGTACAATTTTTTCAGATTCTCTAGGCAATCTTACCGCACATTTATTTACTTGATGACAGCGAATTGTATGCTTTTCCAGTAACTGATTCGAAGAGAAGTGATTTAAGCAGATGTTACAGAAAAATTTTGCATGTTCCCTTCTCGACAATTGCGACGATAATAAACGTGATAGGTTTTTTATCCACGCAAAATGATAGTATTTAGAATTAGCGCCATTTGTATCAGATGATAAGACTAGTAAATTGATCGTATCTGCTCGAGGTTCGCGATTTCTACTTAACATAAAAGGAAGTACGTTTCTCTTTTCTAAGCAATACAAGTTAATGGCGAGATTATTCAATCGTTCGAACTTCTTTATATCGGGTACCTTAATAGGGAATTCAATATTTCCACGGTTCAAAACAGCATCGAAATGGGGGTAACTGAAAGGTCTATCGGGGTTAGATTTCGCGGGATAAAGGGCGGAGACGACCGACCACAAAAAACAATACTTGTCATTATTTCTAACATTGATAACCGCTCTCTTAAGTGCTATAAAACGAGGGATTTTAATATAGGTGGAAAAGCGTCCTACTCTAATGGGCATGTATTTATTTATGTTTATTTTTACATATAATACCTCCCTTAAACTCCAGCCAGATTGACACTCTTCAAAGCCCTCAAGCTTCCCTCGCAATCTATCAATTACCTCCTTCCGATACCACTCTTTTAGATTACTACCGACATCAAGAACGCTATTTTTTGTGGCAAACGTCTTGAGATCTATGATAAGATTTTGAGGATGTATGAAATCGCATGCAAGAACCACGTTTACTTTTAGCATGGATTGTCTTAACATTTCCCTAACCTTTCGTGCAATGTTATTAAACGCCCTATCCAAAAATATTAAAGGATCCTTGTATATCGTATTTACAATAATACCGGTAAGTATTCGACTCTGAAAGCAGGAATTTAAAGTTTGCCAAATTAGGGCACGAGATTTGGAACCGTTGTTACTAGAAGGACTGTTAGTAGGGGTATCACTTATTCCACAACCCCCTTTTTTTCCCGAAACCTTTTTCAATTGTTGAAGTAACCTAACCAGATAAAATTTCAAAATTCCTAGATTACTTTCTAAAGTACTGGGGTTTTCTAGGCGATTGTCTAAATGAATTCTATTATTGATTGCATTTTGTATCAATGAAATATTTGTCCTTAATATCGAAATATGTCTCAACATTTCCGGTTTATGTTTTAATAATGAAACAGCTTTTCGGGTCAGCTTAACTATTTCACTACTAAGAATTGCAACGGATGAAGATTCCATTGTCACTACTTACAGGAATTGTCTATCTAAAGAACTATTTCTTTCTCGGAAAAAAGATATGTGAGTACTGATATCCTTGTCACAGACACCTCGCGTACGTACAATCGACACTGTTGATGGTGTATTGCACTCGCACGACGTCCTATACTAGCCGCGGGGGGATTTGAAGATGCAAGTAATGTTAGTATCGTCACCTTATATATAGACCAGGTGTTCAGGGTCAAATATGCACAATCAGCTGCACTAGTGTGGGAAGTATCAGAATCATACGATCTATCGTTCTCACTCATTAACACAATCTTTCTTTAGTTTTTCGCAGACGTTACAACAATTTTACAATATATACTGAAAATTTTCCCCACACTTTATTATTAGTTAGCATCGAGCTCTGCAGTGTAGTAAACGTAATGCCTTTACCTTCACGAAAAATTCCAAAAAAGTCGGACCGCGCGCCGAAAATAAAAAAGGTCGAGATACTGCAATCCTTATTAATAAAACCACCGACAGCGACGACCAAAACTTTAACAAAACGACCACCACCATTGGAGACGAAAAACGCGCCGCCAACACCTAAAATGGATTCAGCGTCTCTGCCAGTAGTAAATAATGGAGGTCCATTATTGGACGAGGAAGTGATAACAATCTATTCGGATAATTCTACAATCGCGTAAGTATACAATATTTATGATTTTTTTCTAAAAGTTATTTTCTACCTCTTTCTCGTTATGTTAAAATGTAATTGCTTTTTACAGAACCGGCAACTTGGGTGATAGTTTGGAGCTAGATCTTCTGTTGGCCCAGTTGGAAGGGGACCCCGCTGCTAGTTTTATGTTCGAACCAGCTCGGTAAGTAAAAATGTATTTTTTCTTTTCTACGTGCTTATGATAAAATTCTCTGATTTCAGAATAATTCCAACACCGATACTATCCCAACCAATGCGGTCGCCTACACCACCACAGCCACCGCTACCACCTGCACCGGTGTTCCCACCTCCTCAGGCAGAACGACCTGTCATGCAAGCGGGCCAAAAACGACCGTAAGTTTATATCACAATACTTATCGAACTCCATCGTAACAGATTATTTTTTTATTGATTACAGTCGCTGCCATGACAACGCCTCGCCGTCTACCAGTAGCGGAAAAATCAAAAAAGGGGGCAAGAATTTAGCAGACATAATGGAGATGGTCGGATCTGACCTGGAGGAAAGCTACAGGGCGGACAAACCTAAGGCGTCGCAGCATGAGGGGATTATGCAACCAAAAACGCCACGGGAGCTAACACTCACCACTTACAGCAGCTGAAAAGCATGGAACCGGTGTACCGGGCCAAGCTGTTGGGGGCGCGTGCCAAGACGCACGAATTGCAACGTCAATTAGATGATGCAAAAAAAGAAAAGAAACGTGTCGAGAAGGACCTTAGTGACATTGAGGACTTTCTCAAGTTCCTAAAATCTAAAAAATAAGTTTTTTATGTAAGTAGGTAATAGTTAATATTGTTAAAGGTAGACATAGGTTTTTTGTATATATAGATTTAAGTAATAAATAGCAAATAAGCAACACATAAAGTCTTCTTTTTTACATGGTGGTGGTGTGGTCATGAATCATAGGCAAGAAAAAAGATGTCTGTGTGAAAACATTGGTATAGAAAAAATAGTTATAGCGTAATAGTAAAGCTCATGCAGATCAAAATGCAGGAGATACGCAACAAGTAAACCCTTCTTTTTTACTTGGTGGTGGTGGTGGTGGTGTGTTCAGGAATCATGGACTAAAAGAAATCGTGTCTACATTGGTGTACAAAAAATAGCTACGCATATCGTTATACATGAGGTTATGCAGCCTAAAATGCAGGAGACCGCATGTATAATTGCATAAGCGCACTTGAAGCAAGACCGCTTATTATGTTCAAAAATTTCGCGGTTACAAAAATTCGTAGGTTCTAATCAGTTTCAAATGTGATCGCATAAATAAAGAAGCTCGCTACAAGTAGCGTACTTCCACGATCTCGCTTTTTACCAATTGTACGTAATGTACACAAAATTACGGCGATCGCATAAACCATAAAGGAAGCGCGCGAGGCGCGCTCCCACGATCAAGCTTAAGAGTAATGACACACATAGCGGTTTATGCCGACTCGTCGGCCGACTCGGCCGACGAGTCGGCACTTATGTTTATATTTTCAAATCATGCAAAACACACACGGCGGCGGTCGTTGCTAGACCGTCTCGGCACGTAGTCTACACCAAGAAACGCGTGGCGTTTTATTGCCGGAGCGGCGCTTATTTACATGGGTTTATATAGGTACTGACACACACATCGGTTTTCGTCCGCGTTTTTCACAAACAGCGTACAGATTTTGCAGTATCAAGTTAGAAATGGCTTCGAAACAAGCGTTGCAGCTTATAGAGAAGAATCTTGATATTGAGAAATTGATAGACGAAGTACATGATCGTCCAGCATTATGGGATATGACCCAAACCGACTACAGTGATAGAATCAAAAGAAAACAATGCTGGGAAGAAATTACAGAGCTTTTTGGTTTTGGTAGTGAGCTGACTTTGGATGATAAAAAAAAATTAGGTAAGTAAATTTGTTTATTATTAGATACAGGAACAAGACGAACATAATATTAATAGTCAATTATTGGCAAAATAGTGTGCATATTTATCTCTGACTGTAAGTGCCCTGGGATTTCCTCTAGTGCGTGTATGAGGTAAAAACAGCTTGTAATGTTTTTTTTACTTACCTTAGAGTTATGACCAATTTTTCTTCTGGTGTAATACAAGTTCTCATACGTGTGTTTTTCTTCATTATTTTTTCTCTTATACAACAAAGTAGTTCGTCAAAAGAAGCCAATGACATACGGGTGTAATTAAAAAATTTGTCTTCATCTTCTCGTACTTCAGAAAATAGAGTATAAAAATGTCCTTTGGTTAGGCGATCATTTACAATTGGATGCACCCACATTCGTCTATTCTTCTTCGTTCTTTTTTTCCAACGCAAATACAGCAAGCCCAAAAGCACTAGATATTCTAAATCGTTGTCCATGTTAATCAGGCAGACTTGGTTCTGTCGCAATGTTGTAATTGTACGTTTCACAGCCGCCCATCGGCCGAGTCGGCAAAAACCGCGCTGTATGTCATCGTCAAGCGGCGGCCGACGAGTCGCCACAAACCGCTGTGTGTGTCATTACTCTAAGTAGCCAGCGCTGCTGGCGGATGATAGACAGCCGCGGGGGACCGCGCGGTCGCGGCGGTGCAGCAGCCGCGCGGAGCGCGCGCGGGCAGCCTTCATCCTAATAAAGGTGATGGTGTTTCAGACGAACTCCGCGGATACATATGAGTTGTATTCATTCATTCTCCTACAAGGTGCCGATATCGCATTCGAACGCTGCTCGCTTCCGCTGTATCATAAACGCTTCGAGTAAATCCCGCTGGATTTACTGCAACATCGGAGCAGTTTTTTTTTTGGATTTCCATCCAAAATATTGGTCAAAATTTGTTCTCCCACCTTTTTTGAATAAATGTGCTGCTTTTTGCAAAATGTTCATTTACCTAAAATTACTTATATTCTGCAGCTATCAAAAATTAGTTCTATTAAGGTTTAAAAATGTGACCCATTAGTAATAAATAAGGTACCTATGCTTAATATTAACAACGTAAATTGAAATGAAGGTTTCCGAGATAAAATGTTTATTTTTACGTGCACAGGTCAATGTAATTCATTATGATTAAACCCATTTCTCCTTAGCACTTCAATTGCGTAGGTACTTAGGAAATTTCACTCGTGGTTAAATAATTATACAACAAATATTCATGCGTGTTTTATTTCTTTACTGCTGCTGAAGTACATATAATAATTATTGATACGAGCGCCAGCCCTTAAATATACATGTGTAGTACAAAAAATAGTAATTTTGATAGACGTTGGCTCTTTCAACTTCTTGTGTGCAAGCGCACTTTACTCAATTTTCGTTGCACCTCGAATACCTCCAGGTCCCATTTTAATCTCTTTATTTTCGTAAGCAAATCCTCAATTCTCTTGCGGTTTCGGCTCACTTTTACAAATGTTGTTGTTGTGGTTGATGCTGTTTTTGTCATCGTAACGGATGCTCTTTCTATACCAAGATGAATATTACAGCACTCATTCCCATCCTTTATATACCACCTTCAGTTCATAAACAAACCACTTCATGCAAACCTCTGATACTTTATCCCTGAGCCATTGATTATATAGGTACTACGAACAAGATAGGCCACAGTACAGGAAGAAACGTTACACATAAAATGATCATTATTTAATTCGAAGTGCTACTCCCACACAAAATTGAGAAGAAATTATAACAGATAGCGCTTTTCATAATGAAATTGTTTGCGTCTTGATTGTAGAAGTTAGTTTTGATTATATCTGTAATTTTCACGGCAAGAATGTTTTGAAATTTAATATGTAGGTATAGGTATAGTGATGGTGATAATGACAAGAGTAATTTTTATGCTTTCGAGTTTCATTAATGAATGAACGACTGTTTCGCATATTAGCTG
Organism: Photinus pyralis; assembly: GCF_008802855.1. NCBI lineage: Eukaryota > Metazoa > Arthropoda > Insecta > Coleoptera > Lampyridae > Photinus > Photinus pyralis. Next base: position 63,619,705 of record NW_022170249.1, read on the forward strand.
ATAGAAATGGAGACTCCGAAAAAATTAAATTTACCTGAACATGAACTAATAGTATAACCTTTTCGGAATACCCACTCCAAAAATTCGAATATCATTTTAACGAAAAAAAAACGTAGTCTGAAAGTCATTAGACGGTAGTATTTACTGTTTTTTGTTACTGAAAATCTATTCTTGCTCACTAGCTGCATATATCAATATTACTAAATTTAATATGAATTAAACTTTAGGGATGCCGATGACCAAAATTATGAATTATGGCAATTTGTATTTGTGAGTTATCTCGTATATACCTATGATATTGCTATACAAAATACACGGATTTTACGTAACCATTATGCAAATACCCTTTCAAAAAAGAATGCCAATTTAATATTAGAAAGCATACTAAATGAAGCTTAAAAAAAGTTTTGCTTAGTCGAGTTTTCTTTATAGTTTATACCAATATATTTTTTAAGTTTAATGCATGTAAAGTGTAAACTGCTAACATGCCCACCTATTTATCTTATACTTAATACCTATCTAAGTTCATACTTCATATTCCCTATAACTATAAACTAAAAATTTGAACAAAATACCTCGCAAAATACATTAAATATGAAAATCCGTACCTTCGTAAAAATACCTAAGTACAATCATACCTACATATAACTACTTATGTTGCACTATATTTAGTTTTCTAGTAGATGACGATTGAGCTTTAACGGTCTTGAAAGATTTTGACATTGTCGCTAGCATTTTATAAAGTTTACAATTAACAAGTAAATCTATTATATACAGGTTATGTTCTACACATTTATTATTTTTATCTAACCATATAGGAAATTTATTTTTTAAGTTTTCGTTAATTTCTAAAACAAGTGTTTTTTTAAAAAAAGGTATATGTTTGTTATTTAAAAAAAAATTGTCCATAATATTTAAACAAAACAAAACAATTTGTACAATGACATCTGTTGGCCGATATAAAAAATCTATATTGTCACTCTCGCCATAATCCCGTAAAAAAATTAAAATTTCGTTTGTTGCGCGCACTTCGTCACTTTTTTGGTTATTTGTTTTACACAATTCGCACATAAATTTTAGATCACATTTATAAAGCAGATATCCAGCAAAGTATGTGATTGCATTTTTTTCGAAATCACTCAGTGTCACTGTCACTGCACTACTGTTTTCTGCAAAAACACGGGGACCTTCTTGATCTCCTTCATTCTGGTTAACTGCATATTGAGATGTTTCTTTTTCTTCGTCTTGGTTGATTTCTTGACTAACGATGTTTGTTCTTGTTATATCAACATTTTCTTTTTCCATTTCGCCCTCGAGTTCATCTAAGTCTAACGGTTCGTCTAAATCAATTTCACAATTTCCCGTTCCACAAGACTGCAACATTCTGACATGCATATTCTGCTGCAGGGCTTGTCGGAAGGACTTCACTGTGGGATTGGGATTGTATCCACCTCTACTTCGCAAAACGGAAAATAAGTTTTCGAGTGGATCCTGTTGCAACCTACTCGTCAACAGAAATGCATATCCGTCTTCTTTAACCTTTTCAAATATTTGTAGTATGGCGGTGATCGTTTGAATTAATCCGTTATAGCAATATACATTTTTCCGCTCTTCATTTTTGTTGTTATAAATTTTAACACAATTTAGATATTGCACAGCTTCGGTCAATACGTTGTGCCCTTTGGTATTTTTCGAAGACAACGCGCTTTTTAGTGGATGACGGTCATAGAGTACTCGACTATTTAAACAGTCAAATATGTCATTGATTGTCTTCAAAAATTTACACGTGGTTACCGCGGATGTGGACTTTAAATCGCCAGTCAAAATTGCAGTCTCCATCGCAGTTGACATTCGTTGACTAAAAACTTGAACAGCTAACCTAACGGACATTCGTTCAAAATTATTGGGAGATATATGTTTATCGGATATCTTCATCAAAGCAGATGCAAACTTCGACCTCTTATTGATATAGTAGGTAGCACGGACGTCGTTCCAGGAAACTCTATTTGAATTAATAAAAATGTCTGTTCCTAACAAATTATTCCTAATTGACTTTATGAGATGTGGTGTATCGTATAACGCATAAATCCGTTCATTTTGAAAAATAAAATAGGGTTTAAATTTGGTTATTTGCAGTGCGTTGTATACATAGCGGTTGTGGGAACCTTGGTCGCAAACAATGGCTACTACTTTTAACCCAATAGATGCACATTTTTTAATATTTTCCTTTATGAGCTCAAGTAATGAACTTCCCCGTACACCTCCTTCTGATAAATAGTACGATAATGGTTGCTTCCAGGATGAGAACAAACCACGTACCATAAAAACTAGACCCTGACTAGCTATCTTAGAAGAGCGTCCCAAATGTCCAAGATCTTCGAAACCTTCTATAAGATCTAATGTTTTGTTATATTGCAGATACTTTTTAAGTGACATTTCATCGAAAAGTAGTACGCAGTGTTTATCCTTATCATCAAATGTGTTCACTTTTGTGAGAAATTTGGTAATCAATGTAGTTTCGACACCGGTGGTCAAATGAAAGACTTGTAACCATTGCCTAATGGTGCGTGTTGATGGTAAGGGTATGGTAAGGGTATTTTTGATTTTTCTCTCATGTATTTATACAATGTCGGTGATTTGTAGTAATAAGATAACGCCAGAGTTGATTCTTGAGAGGTCCACTTAGTATTGTTTTTATGACATAAAGTCATATTTATCAATGTTTGGGCATCTTTGGAATGGTTTTTTAGAAAACCGCTCAAAACATTTCTTCTGGACATGGCGGTTAACTTCCGTTTCATTCTTAATGTTTTCATTCTACTATTAACTAGTAACGCGTTTTTTGCCGATAGTTTCCGCATCAACTTTTTTTCTCGAGGCGTATATTGCTCTACAGATACAGTATTCGTCTTAACAGGAACTGTTGTATCTTGTAGGGGGGAGGGTTCGATAGTATCAGGGGACATCTGTAAAAGCAAATACGTGTTTAAGAAAGTAGTCAAATTACTCTTAATGAATGAATGGACCAAAAAGTTTTTTTGTACGCATCATTCTGTATTGATTTCTTTCGACAACCGTCACAGATAATTAAAACAAAAGGACATTACTTCAAAATGCGGATAACAGTGTTAGTCTTTGCCGAATGGGCTCCTAACTGTATATCTACAACTTACTACTATCTTATTTCAGTACGTGCCAAAAAGTAACCAAATTCTATAACGTGATATTTACATTTTGAAATTTGAAAAATAATGCTCTATCAACTGACACAAAAAGTAAAAATGGCTTCCATAAGAAAAACCAAACGAAACGTCAGACTTAAAATTTAAAACTAGCATCTTGTAGAGGGAAAAAGTGGTCATAATAATGTGTCATTTATTGAAATCTTTTTTTAAACAACTTCGGTAAAAAATAAAAACGATTTTGCAAGATTTCGTTTTTTTCAGGATATCTCCGACAGTAGTCGTAATTTTTTTACTTTCAAATCGGCATTTTGTTAACCATCAAAATACGCAACTTTGCCAAATTTAAACTATCTATAGCTACATGTTACAGTTTCCGAGATCCCCATGGTGGCGCATTTGAATCAGCCTGTATAGCACCATCCTACGTGTATCTTTCTCCAAAATGCTCTTTTACAACGTGAATTTGATACATTTGATACAATTTAACAATACAGTTTGTTTGCATAGTCTTTAAATATCGATAAACCATAATAGCGATAACCATACGGTAGCAAAACATTTAAAATTTTTTTTGACATGATGTTGTTCTGGGTGTTGTCTTTCTTGTAGATCCATAAACGCCTGATCGACAAATGCATTTTTCTTGATAGATTAGATCGAAAAACATTATCGATAGGTGGAAAAGTGATTTAAAACTGACGGTTGTCGAAAAATGTAACTATATTCGTTCTACGCGGTTTCTTTTTTAGCACAAAGTAAAGATACATAAATTGGCTCAGGTACACTTACTCGTCTTTTTTTGGCCGGTGTCAGATAATGCACTTCCTCCTGTTCTAAATTACGTTTGGTCTCGCGTTTGTCAGATTCGGCTTGGGATAAATCATCAGAAAATGTCTTCTTTGAATAAACTTTCGTAATCGGCTGCTTTACAGAGAGTTCATATTCTGCAGCATTTCTAGAAGAGCATGGCGTTTCCACCGCACCGAATTGGTACGGTACAGCATGTCCAACTAATTTCCTTTTCGAACTGCCACATATGATTACACTTGGATCAAAATGTTTTTCACATATAAGTTTATTTTTTAATTGTTCATTAGGTATGTCAAGTAGGTTCAAATTGCCGCTATTTTCTACCCATAATTTTTGCCTATTTGGTTCTGAAGGAAATTTAAAAAACACCAATTGGGGACACTTTTTTCGAGTATTGTCACAGTCAAAATACACACAACGGTGGGAAGCTGTACTCATTTTACTAATTATAATATTTTTTATTAATTAAAGTCGTGAAAAGCGCGAAACAACAACAATCAACGAATGCAGTCTGCAGTTGCAGTTTAAGAGATGCACTGACAGATATACCGATATACCCCATTTAGGTAATAAAAACCAGATGGGACGCTAACGGTATATATAGTGAATTGGGCGAAAATTATACTTTTAAGTACCTAAGGGTTATAGTTATAACAAAGATGCCATAAACTTAGTACCTCTGTCTAAAATAGCCGACGACATCAATGAGATCCCGGCGCCGCGTAAGCAAATCCCTAAACAATCATAAGGAGGTAAAACTAAATCATCTCCATAAATCAATCGCGCTGCCTTAAAAATCAAAATTGGATAGGTACCTATGTAGTATGTACCTAATACCATAAAATTATTATTCAATGCTAATACGAAGACTGTAGTGTGTATCGTTTTGAAGAAAATTTGAACATAAAGGGAAACATTGTCATTATAAAATTACCTACTTGTGATAAGAAGGAACACGATACCATTTTTAAATACGAGTGTTATGAATGTGATTCATTAATATCAATATTACTTTCCTAAGGATCTGAGACGAAGATCTTGGCTAAAATTAATAGAATTCTGCACTTGAAACGTTTAATTTAATAAGATGTACTATTACATAGATGGCTCCGTAACTGTAAGTACATACATATTTATAACGCTTTTTAACAAGGAGGTGGCCTATCTTTTCGTAAGTATATAATCAATGCCTGAGCGCAAACCTCCAACATGATCAAATTACTTTAGCCCAGGCGCAAACCTCTTAACGCTAGTGTGATTTAGAAACAGCCATATATTCGTTTTAGACAAGAACCTTGACGTTAGCTCAGTCGCAACCCTCGCAGTTCAGAACCATTCAATTCTAGTGACTTTTCTACGGGATTTTTCATCTAGTGAGATTTAGAATCGGCCGTACACTACCATCGACAAGAACCCTCAGGCACAAACCGACTTACTTTAGCTCGGACGCAAACCTCCGATACTTTATCTCGAGCGCAAACCTCGACCCCCTTGACGTTAGCATAGGCGCAAACCTCGCTACCGCAGTTCAGAACCACTCAATTCTAGTGACTTTTCTAGGGATTTTCATCTAGTGAGATTTCGTAGCGGCTATATATTACTACTTTTATGCTGGGCTTCTCTAGCCAAAAATTCAAAAACTTCTGATAATAAACCGACTTCACAATTTCGAGAAGACAGCCACTTTCTCATTACTGAACAATGAGGTAAAAAAATTTTGCTCCTAACAAATTGATACGCTTTAGGAGAATAGAAATAAAGAGTTAAAGCAAATGCTTTCATTTCTTCGGTATATCTACGTTGTGTAGGGGCCACTTTTTTGTTACCAGCTTCACATTTGAACAATTCCAATGCAAAATTGCTGAAGTTTCTCGAAAGGGTGTCTTCCAAATCTCCATCAGATTTCTTGTTGCTTCGTAAGAGATTAATTAAATCTTTCATATTTTTAATGCTACTCTCCCGTCTTCTTAGCCTCTGTTGCAAAATTTTTATTTTGCGAGACATTCGCTGTTCTACTAGGGATCTCTTTAATTTTCTGGGAGATGTTTGCGTATTTTTGTCATTTGTATTAAGGAATTCGTCAACGTCCATAGTGCAGTCACTACTGCAATCCTTATTTACCTAAAAGCGAAAACTTAATGATCTACAGTCTTAATGTTTCAATTATTACTTTCAAAAAGTTTTGACGTGTCGAATAATTTCTCTTCTCGCTGTCATGGTTTTCATCAAATGTCTTGGGAAGTTAAAAATCGAAGGGACTGCATCTTTTTTTAACAAATTTTTATTTAATGCGGATTCCAGGTATGAATCTGGGGTAAAATGTTTTCCACAAATTACAGTTGTTGCAGTTGGTTTAAACCCTACTAACCGAACTGCTTGAACCCATAATCGTAATATCTCAGGCCGTTTTAGAGGAAATCTGTAAATTAAAAATTGATTTGGTTAAAGCGGCATGCCAAGGGTTAATTGTAAGTAAATTATTTAAGATACAACTAGGATCCTCTTTTAGAAACTTCACCTTTTCGTATAAAAGATTCGCTTAACATAACCTAAAATAGTAAATGTACTTACGTATGGAATGGAATATTCAAATTTGGATTCCATTCATTGCTGCAACCATAGGCACAGCAATGTTTAACCATTTTAAATTCCAATGAAGAGAAAACACCAGAAAACAGGCAAATTATAAAGACGTACTTGCATGCATAACGTAAACAACAGCAAGTGACAAAGATAGCATCCCACTTCTCAACAGCGTGCCTTTTCTAACCCAGTCGACCAAATTTTAGTTAAGAATTACACTTGCGTACGCATTCCATTATGGTTATAGTTCAATGCATTGTACAACTGGCCCTTACAGAGTGTTTTGGTAGAAAATCCATACGAAGATTCTTCAGGTTGGGATAGGGTGCATCAAACTTTAATAGAAGTCTCTGGAAAATCCTTTACATTACATGGTGTAAAGGATCATCTGGAATATTTATTGAAACTTTTTATGAAAGAAGATGCTGCTAATTTAAAAAAGTAGGTATGCCAAACGTGTACAAAAAATGTGGTCTCTGTACCTAAGTGTTATAGATCAGGCACGGAGGAGGAGTACGATGAAAAGGTCAGATTGTTGACAGAAATTACGGAGTTGAGGCGAGAATTCCAGTGCAAAACAAATACAAAGACTCTTAATCCCAGCTCCAGCTCGTCCAAACGGCAAGGGTCACTTGTGCGTGATGCGCCAGCAACAATTGCGGCATGTAATGCAGAAGGTGGAATGTAGAACACAAAAATGTACATTGCCTTACACTTGTAATTGTAGTTACATATACTATTGTTGAAGATGAAGTAATGGAAAATGAAACAAATAGCGTACAGAGAAATCCATATGACGAACAAATCAGCGGAACATCAACTCCAACATCAAATATACTTGGTACTTGGATTTGGTAACACTTGTTAATTGTATTAAACAACTACTTCTAGAGCCATCACATAAACGAAAATCTCGTAAAATTTCGGATAGTCTACTTATTCTACAACAGAAATGGGATAAGGAAAGGGAGTTGAAAGAAAAACAGCTACAATTAGACGAAAGAAAGATGAATTTGGAAGAAAGAAAATTAGCACTAGAAGAGAATAAGTTTGCTTTGCAAAGAGAAGAACGTCTACAGCGACTACAGGTTGAAAAGGAGCAGCAAAATCAAACATCTGAATTATTTAACAAACAACAAGAGTGTATATATACTATTTGAAACCTTTTATCTAAAAAATCATAATTATAAACTACATCAATGTATTACCATTTTAATATACATGAAAATATGAAACAGGTCATACTTAAACATAATTAATAACTCGATTAATAATTATTTAGGTATTGTTGTAATGTAGGGGGAACCATTCCAAAATATTCAGAAATTTGATTGCCATATGTACATGTTTGGCAGTTACTTAAAATTGTTCCTACTGCATACATTTTTTGCAAATCCTGCAGTAACAGTTTTTGATTCTTTTTAAAATCAAGAAAAGCAAACTCTCTGGCTACCTTGCCAAATGACCATTCTACAGCTTGTCATACTGCATTCATGCGTCTATTAAAATTTTGCTGCTCTTCATTCAAATTCCGATTACGGTAGGGTGCAATTAATAATTCTCTTATACAGGGTGTCCCTAAAAGGTCTGTACAACGCGCTACCAGGTGTTCTTGGTATCAAAATAGGACGATTTAACCCAACTTACCTCTATCCAAAAGTGCTTCGGTAAGGCGCTATCTACCGCCAAAGATTAAAAAAAAAATCGTTATTTTTATTTTATCGGAAAATGGTTTTGCCGATTAAAATGAAATTCGGGATGTGAATGTATAATGTAAAAAGGGTCTTTGTGATATCACCGTTTTGATTGTAGTTGCTATGTAGGTGGTAAAATACTGACCATCCACATCTGAAGAGGTCTAAAACTTTTTAACTACTATTTTGACGGTTCTGAATTTTTAGACACTGATAGACAGTTTACTTGCAAGCATTTTTTTTCTCTTGATGAATATCGCTATCTGTGATGGTTTACGAAAAAAAAATAAATTAGGCATGATGAATGGCATGCACCATACATGCGATTGTTCCTCAAAAAATCAGAAGATGGCTGTTAAACCTTAGAGTGGCGTAACGTTTGTTTGTTGTTTCTTAAACTGTAACAATTTACGTTTTGCTTGAAGACTTAAAACTTTAAAAAATAACGTACCAATGTTGCAAAGGGCACAGTTTAATTTATTACGCCGTATAATGCTTTGTATCATGTATGCGTGAAAATTTACATTGACTTACTCTGTTGTGTTCGTTTATTCTACATTACTTGCTTGCACTACGGTTTCATAGCCTACTTCTTGCTTGCACTTATGGTTTTTGAGGAACAATCGCATGTATGGTGCATGCCATTCATCATGCCTAAATTTATTTTTTTTTCGTAAACCATCACCGATAGCGATATTCATCAAGAGACAAAAAATGTTTGCAAGTAAACTGTCTATCAGTGTCTAAAAATTCAGAACCGTCAAAATAGTAGTTAAAAAGTTTTAGACCTCTTCAGATGTGGATGGTCAGTATTTTACCACCTAGATAGCAACTACAATCAAAACGATGATATCACAAAGACCCTTTTTACATTAGACATTCACATCCCGAATTTCATTTTAATCGGCAAAACCATTTTCCGATAAAATAAAAATAACGATTTGTTTTTTGAATCTTTGGCGGTAGATAGCGCCTTACCGAAGCACTTTTGGATAGAGGTAAGTAGGGTTAAATCGTCCTATTTTGATACCAAGAACCCCTGGTAGCGCGTTGTACAGACCTTTTAGGGACACCCTGTAGAATAGGCTGGATCTCCATAAGTAGTTATATAGGGCCGATCCTAACGCAAAAAGTCACCAGAAAAGTTACTAAAAAGGTAGTAATGCAAAAAGTCACCAGAAAAGTTACTAGGGTCAATTCTAACGCAAAAAGTCACCAGAAAAGTTACTAAAAAGGTAGTAATGCAAAAAGTCACCAGAAAAGTTACTAGGGTCAATTCTAACGCAAAAAGTCACCAGAAAAGTTACTAAAAAGGTAGTAATGTAAAAAGTCGCCAGAAAAGTTACTAGGATCAATTCTAACGCAAAAAGTCACCAGAAAAGTTACTAGGCTCGATCTTAACGCAAAAAAAGTTCCTAGAAAGCCGATCCTAATGCAAACAGTTACCACAAAAGTTACTAAAAAAGTAGTAATGCCGATCCTAATGCAAAAAATCACCAGAAACGTTACTAAAAAAGTAGTAATGCTGATCTTAATGCAAAAAGGCACCAGAACAGTTACTAAAACGTTAGTAATTCCAATCCTAGTGCCACCCCCACTACTTTGTAAGTAACTTTTCTGGTTTCTGGTTGTTCTTATCTTTGATGTGGAAAGGTATAAATTTATGAGATGCACTGTGTGGTACTTAATTAAAAATCGGAATTAAGTCAAACAACATGAGCAAAATCAGTCAATCGGTTGAGAGCAGAAAGAAGAAGCATGTGGATCTACAAAGTAGAATCGATAAGTTATTAACGAACATCAGAAGATTAAAGTGGGACGTAGAAATGATCGACTGCGAGCGAAGGGTGAAGAAGTTAAATGTTGGATAGGATTTGTGAATGCAAAGTCCAAGAACCGAAGCGGCTGATTTTATTGCTAACATGTAATTTTTTTATTTCATTAAAGTATTTAAACAAATACAATCTTTTGCAGCAAACCTAATGTTCCTGCTGTACCTTCTACTGCGTCGAGAATATTGATTTCGTGTAAAACAATTTTACATTATAATAACTACCTACATATGACGATGCTCATATCAACCATGAATGCGATACTAACCGTTTCAATAGAATTGGAATTAAAAACTGCAATAGAAAGTTGATTTTGATAAGAATATTTCATAAATCAAAACAGTCAACTTTATTCGTAAATGATAAATATCTATAGTAGGTATGTTACGAAATGGAGAGTTCGTCAATTATTAGAAATGACCGGTCAGTATTTTGTTTGTGAATTGGTAAGAAGGTAGAATGCAATGAACTAGAAAAGATTGGATTCTTACCATATTATTTAGTATGTACGTATATGAATATAAAAAAATTGCCGCTTGTTCTATAATTATATCGCCGTGTAAGCATAGAGCGCGTATGGACTGCATTTCAATGTCGATATCAATGCTGTGCATTTGTATAAGGAAATGTCGTGATAATAAATTAAAAATTTGGTTTGAAATTTTTGAGGGTTTAGTAGGTATTTTTCTACACCAGTGTTAATCAAAACGAGTTGGAAATTGAGTATTAATATTATGGTAATTACATAAAGCCATTGGGTACGTACTTTGAGTGACACGTTGCATTGTAATACTTAAAAGTTCAATTTTCGGGTTAGCCGTCATGGCATTTTAAATTTTTTTTTTGTATACTCATTCAATGGCCTAATGTACATACTTGATACCATTTTGGAATAATTATTCAATATCTATACCCGTAAAAAAAATTTTTTTTTGAAGTACATACTTGGGTCACATAAATTACGATGCTTATGCGCATTTGAGATGGTCATTTTTTTTTATTACAAAAATTAGACAACATATGAACATAATAGGCTTTTATTTAGTAAAATGTAGACAATTTTACATACAATATGAATTTTTACACATTACTTTTTTATTCCGCTATGCACTTCAATTCATTTTCAAGGCACTTCTCTTCGTCGCGCGAGGCGTCCAACTCGGCAACAAGTCGTACCGTACGGTTCCGAGCTACCATTAATCTGTCATGGTAGATCGGTTGCATGTTTTGTAGCCGCGCGATAGTTTCCTCCACCAACGCTTTGGGGGTAATGGTAATCGATGAGGCATGAATTGGAGTAGGAAGTTCCGGAGAAAATGGCTGCTGGAACTCGGCCTGATACATTTGTATCATAGCATTTATATCTTTGCCCTTTGAGCTGTAACAAACATTACATTCATTACACACATACCCTCACACCCTCTGCCACATCCTCACACACAACAGCTATGTAAAATGTTAGCCACTTACTTGTTTTGCTCCGTTGGTGTTTCCGGCGGTGGCATTACCAGAGATGGTGGTGGTGGGGATCTTATTTCCTCCGACAGGTGCGGCGTTGGAATAATTCTGTAAAGAGAATCAACGTTCACAATGTACATAGCTTTTTTTTGCGATAATATTTACCGATTCGAATCGTATCCGTTAGAACCATGTCCACCTTCAAGTTCTTTGAGGAGATCGTCAATTTCTAATGTTCGGCCTAAATGAGTCGTTACGGTTGATCTGTAAGAAATCGCTCAGTATGTAGGAAACATAACTTTTATGATAAAAATGTTTAAGTACCTGAGATTATCAGACCTTGATTCATCGTCTGATGTTATAGTAATGATGCTATATTGATCATCCAGTAGGGGTTTGTTGCCCAATTCATCCACTGGGTGTAGCACCGTTTTATTTGCATCAGGAGCTCGTAATTTAGATGGTCCTGCAGTTGTAGGGTCGCTCGCCTTCCTTTTATCACCACTAATGGGGCCTCGTTTGATAAAAGGACCTCGCTTTGGTAACAATATGTTTTGTGATGATGCACTTACAACTACATGTTGCACCACACTAGGCACCGGTGCCGATTTTTTTAAAGACAGTTTACTGGGTTTCTTAGTTTCTTTGGTCATGTTGCATAGAAGAACAATAACTGATCAATAGGTAGAAATTTTAATTATTTATTATAGAACTTGTGCCGATGTTTGCATAAAACTCGGAAGGAAAAGAGATAGCGCATATATTTCCGAAAAGCTGAATCAGCATCTACGGAGGTATCTAATGCCTGTGTTTGCATAAAACTTTGAAGGAAAAGAAATATAGCGCATATTATATTTCCGAAAAGCTGAATCAGCATCTGCGAGTGTGTCGTTTCCGGTTCTATAGACGAGTTGATTGCTCTTACTTATGCCACTATATAAGGTGGTAGTTCTACAAATGATTAATTGAGTCCACAAATTTCGATGGTACATCTCGCTTGTCTGTGAATCAATTTGCAAGTACCTATATCCGTGTGTGGATTCGTTCGCTAAACTTAGCATTACATTGGATATATTTGTTAAGTTGTTAATTACAGTAAGTAAGTAATTAAGTTACTACAGTAACTATGTCTTCTTTGTCAGTGTCAAGTATTAGTAGCGACATAGTACGGCTCACAAGAGATCTCGTTATTTTGTTAAAATACAAACCTGAAATATTGAGACACATTTCCATTATTAAAACTAACATTTTTTTGATTGAAAAGGTTATCGGTGATAACGTTTCTTTAAAGAACAATAACGAAAATCCCATTAAGCTTGAAAGCAATTTGGCAATCTTGAAATCTTACCTGGCTAAACTGAGGCAACAGTTAAGAGATGTTTCGAAACGAGGCTGTGGAATAGGTGAAAACAATACGCGTAATTTAGTTTGGTATTCTCTCAAATCCTGTTTTAACTCGAGGCTTTTAACTGGGATCATAGTCAATTTAGGATATAAGGACCCTATAATTTTTTTGCAACGCGCGTATGATAGCTTTGCACGAAAAATTAATATCATGTTGAAACGGTCCATGTTGAAAGTAAATGTGATCCTCGTTTGCAATTTTGTAAATCCTAAAAACCTAAATATAGATTTAAAGACGTTTGCTACTAGAAACAACGTTATTGACTCTGGTAGCAACTTGCAGGGGTGGTATCAGACCAATGTGTTTGATAAATTGAGAACAAAGTTAGAAGCATTTCAGGAGGAAGGATCTGGTTTCGCCCTTAGTGAAATCTTGCATTTAAAGGTAAACATAAGCAGTTATGTTCCGATAAGGGGTGGTGCTTCCACTTACATAAAAGTACCTCATTTTATTGCGCTAAAGAGGGCCGTTATTAATGTTAAAAATAACGATCCATTTTGCTTTCTTTGGTCAGTAACGGCGGCATTATATCCTGTTCATAAAGATGGCGATAGAATATCGAGCTATCCCCACTTTGATACGGTTTTAAATCGAGGAAATATTCAATTCCCTATTAAACTTAGTGATATAAAAAAGTTTGAAAAGTTAAATAATTTGGCTATCAATCTGTATTGTGTGACAAAAAAACGTGTCGTTCCCTTCATGTTGAGCACTAACCACGATGTCAATGGACCCACAATTAATTTATTAGTGTTATCCTCTAACAATAGCAATATAAACGGTATTTCGCAGTCCTCTAAGCGCAATCCCAATTATCATTTTACGTGGATTAAGAATATGTCCGCGTTGTTGTCTTCACAATTGTCAAAAAGAGGCCACAAAAAATTCTTTTGTAATATCTGCTTAAACCATTTTTCTTCTGATAACCTATTACAAAAACACTCCGTCAACTGTCACAAGATAAATAGATGTTCTGCAAGAGTACCGCGCGAAAACGAAAAGTATTTAGAGTTTACCCATTACTCATACAAAGAAAGTGTGCCATTTGCTATCTACGCCGACATGGAAAGCATTTTGGTTAAATGCGAAAACAACGGTGGTGGTGGTGAAAACACACGATTGTACCAAAAACATATACCCTTTAGTGTGGCGTTTTATCTCAAGTGTACGTATGATGATTCGCTTTCGCAATTTTCACAGTATAGAGGGGTGGATTGTATTTCTTGGTTTATTAAACAATTACATAGCATTTCCATATGGGCGAATTCAATCTTTGATAACCCTATACCCATGGAAACGTTGAGTGCTACTCAACTGGCAGATTTCCAGAATGCCACTCATTGCCACATATGTGAAAAACCATTTGCAGAAGGTGAAATTCGTGCTAAAGATCACAACCATTTGACAGGAAAAATGAGAAAAAGTGCCCACGTTTCCTGCAACTTGAACTATCAAGATAGTCGCATAATCCCAGTAGTCTTTCACAATCTTAGCGGATATGATGCCCATTTTATTATACGAGAACTAGCAACCGGTATACCTGGTCAAATTAAATTATTACCTATAAATAAAGAGAGGTATATTTCTTTTACCAAACACGTTGAGAATACAAACATTGCCTTTCGATTTATCGATTCGTTTAGATTCATGAGTAGCAGTTTGGAAAAATTATCTTCATACTTGTCAAACGATAAAAAAACAATAACTCGGTCATTCAGTCTCAACGAAGTTCAGTTTAATTTGTTAACTCGGAAAGGCGTTTTTCCCTATGAGTACATAGATTCTTGGGAAAAGTTAAATGAAACTGAGCTACCACCAAGAAACGCATTCTATAGCCATTTACACAATGAGGATATTACCGAAAATGAGTATGCGCATGCTTTAAACGTGTGGACCTCGTTTTCAGTTCAAAATTTAGGTCAGTACTCAGATCTTTATTTAAAAACGGATGTTCTTCTTTTGGCTGACATTTTTGAAAATTTTCGTAAAACCTGTTTGCAGACTTATCAACTTGATCCTTTGCACTACTACACCGCTCCGGGCTTGGCATTTGATGCAATGTTAAAGATTACGGGAATTAGATTAGAACTTTTAACTGATATTGATCAAGTTTTGTTTATCGAGAAGGGAATTAGGGGAGGCGTCACCCAGTGCACGACTCGTTATGCCAAAGCCAACAATAAGTATATGTCTGAAGGATACGATCCTAACCTTCCCACAAACTATCTAATGTATTTCGATGTAAATTCACTTTATGGAAGAACAATGTGTGAATCTCTACCGTATGGAGATTTTTCCTTTGTGGACAACTTTGAGTCGTTAGATATATTAAATCATTCGGACGATTCAGACATTGGTTACATTTTAGAATGTGATTTAGACTATCCAAGAGAATTGCATGAGACGCATAGTGATCTTCCCCTCGCTCCTGAGCACATGATTCCGGCAGGATCTAAAATTAAGAAATTATTGCTCACATTGTACCCCAAACGGAATTATGTCGTGCACTATAGAAATTTAAAACTGTACATTAAGCACGGTTTAGAACTTATTAAGATTCATCGCGTCCTACGCTTTAAACAATCACCGTGGTTGAGAAAGTATATCGATTTGAACACGTCTATGCGTAAACAAGCTAAAAACGAATTCGAGGTACATTTTTTTAAACTAATGGTGAACAGTGTATTCGGAAAATTAATGGAAAACGTAAGAAAGTATAAAGATGTTCGCTTAGTAACTAAATGGGAAGGACGGTATGGAGCAAGAGCGTGTATTGCAAAACCAAATTTCCATAGCTGTACTATATTCGATGACGATATGGTCATCATTGAAATGAACCGCTTAGAGGTATTCCTAAACAAACCAATATACGTAGGATTTTCGGTTTTGGATGTCTCTAAGACTTTCCTTTACGAGTTCCATTATGATTTTGTTTTACCGAAATTCAAAAATTGTGCGAAGCTGTTATATACTGATACCGATAGCCTCATTTACTCGTTTGCGGTTCCCGACATCTATCATTCGATAAAGGAGAATCTTGATAGATTTGACACCTCCGCCTATAATCCGAATAACATATTTGCAATACCACCCGTTAATAAAAAAATTCCAGGCCTGATGAAGGACGAAAACAATGGACGAATAATGCTAGAGTTTGTAGGACTCCGAGCAAAAATGTATGTATACCAAGTAGATGATCAAATAGTTAAAAAGTCTAAGGGTTCCACAGCGGCTAGCATTAGGGAAGTAACGTTAGAAGATTATAAAGATTGCTTGTTTAATGAATCGATTGTAAAAAGGAATCAGCATCTTATTAAATCACAAAAGCATTGCGTATTTACGATCAAGCAGGATAAGGTAGTTTTGAGCCCTTATGATGACAAACGTGTCATAAGTTTAGACTGCATCAACACTCGCCCTTGGGGATACCATTCAACTTAATTTTCATATTCCACAGCATCGAAACATCTTTTCATTTAATTTCTTTTTGCAGATTATGAGCATCAGTTGCAGCATTCGTTCGGATAAAACAATCCAATTGGAGCAAGAAGTATTTCTTGCTTCTCATCACATTTACAAAAAACATTTAAAAAGAGCCCTTATGGACGTCTGGTCCACTGAAAATTATGAGGTGATTAATCAGACTCTGCAAAAAATTGTGATACCGGACGAGTGCTTCAACTGGTGCGCAAAATCACCAAATGTGTGCTCGAATAAAATTAAACTACTAGTTGATAAGAAGGAAGAAATTGACTATACCATTAAACATTTTGTAAATAAATGTCGAATCCTAAATATAAGTGGCTGTGTTACTAGTGATCAGATCGATAGACTGACTTCTGAATTACCTTTAGGACTTAAAATGTATATTTATGATTTAGCTAGACTTTCTCAATTCAATGTAGATAGTATTTTAAATAACTATAAGGATCTTTTGTATATAATGGATGATGCAATATGTATTAGTATAGAATATGCTAATTGTAAGGCCCTAGAAATTTTGTGGGAAATATGTACCGAGCGAAACATACAATACTCATTCAGGCCGCTCGCATGCACTCGACATAAAGCAGTGTACGACTGGGTGCTGGAAAATATCCGTAAAGGAGACGCAGATCCAAATGCGTCCCTAGGGTGGACTTGTGGACCGGACAACGCATTTTGGCCCTCGACGCAACTAAGTGACTATAAAAAGAGTTTATTGGTACTTAACAGAATGTGGAGTAAAAATTCAAAACCGAATCCAATCAAAACCTTTGTATGGTAGACAAAAAAATAAAATAAAAACATGTATGGATTTACTGAGTTTTATTCACAATATATATATATATATTACAAATTAAAAAAACTAAAGCTTATAAAATTATGTCTTCTTGATTAATCCACGATTTTTCATCCATTCCCCACCATTTGACGTATACTTTGTTTTTCTTACGCCGCAATACCTTTTCTATCAAATATACATCTGAATGCTTGGCTTTCTGCAATTCTTGTTCATAAAATCCACCTAGGATCGGTTTTCCTTTCATGTCTTCTAACAGATATGTTACTGGGTTTGTTATTCGTATTTTCACTATTTTAAAAAGTTCACTAGACCAATTAGGTGTGTAGCCCTTAGAAAAATGACTCTTGAATTTGCTGATTCGAACTACATCGCCAACATTAAACCGACATTTCCTATTGAACAGCTTTATGTGGTTATAGGCAGTTAAATGTGTGTTGGCCTTCACTTCAACCGGTTTCATCCCAGTCGTTCGATGTTTACGCTTATTATAGTCGCTTGTGATTGATTCAATTACATCGATCCATACATACTTTCCACGTAGGCTAAAATTTTTGTAAAGTTGACCCTTGATAGTTCTAATAACTCTTTCGGCCATTGCAGCCTTTTTAATACTGTGCGTAGAGTAGTGATTAATATGTTGCTGTGTCATCAACTTATCAAATGATTTGTTATAGAATTCCTTTCCTGCATCGGTTTGTAAATTTTTCGGTCTGCGTCCGGCAGTTCTTAATATACTTTGCATGGCTTTTGTCACCTCTTCGCCTGTTTTATTCTTCAATACTCTCGTCCACAGATATTTAGAAAAACAGTCAATAACTACCAATATGTATTTGTAGCCTTTATTATTTTTAGCGTAAGGTATAAATTCAGCTAAATCTGCCTGCCAAAGATCATCGAAACCCTTAATAACAGTACGTCTACGTGTGAAATTCTTACGTGCCGCTTTGTGTAACTCATTTACCACTTGCTGCATTCTCTATTAATCTACTCAAGCTTTCTTTGACAGCGTTCAAATCTTTCTCTAAATGTTCCACAAAATTGCGAAGACCGTCTAAAGATGCTTTAACGATTTGTATATAAAACCTTAAGTAGCCTTTATTTATAGCATCGCTATCATCTAATGGATCAGCCACATTGGTCAGCCGGTTTTCGTTTAGATTTAGTCTTGTAGCTAGATAGTGGTGTAAGGTTAGGGCATCCTGACGTTCAATAGGATCGGCAACATTACTTAATCTCTTGTTTTCCACGTTTATAGTATCGTCGGTAATGGAAAAAGTTGTTTTCAACAGCTTTCCAAATTGAGCATGGGTATGTGAACGTCCGAATTTATCCATGATGAATGTAAGAAAGAAGGCGGAAATGGGGTATTTATACTAGTTGACGTAAAAATCGCTGCGTAGGCTTTTGTATGTAGCCCTCTTCATATAACTCTTCCATAATTGATATTATATCATTTTTTACACCAGTGTTGCCTGCCATTTTTTCACCCCATAAAACCTCTAACTCCCTAATCAATTCATGCACGCTATTCCAGTATTTGTATTCGATCGGTCGGTCGAGTTCCTTGAATAGAGTAATGCCGCTTCCCGATTTCGCACGCCCCCTATTCGCCGCTTCCTCCTCCTTCAGTAGAGGCTTTATTATGAGCGTATACTTTTTGCTTTTATTGCCACGAATCTGTTCGGTGGGGTCGTAATTGCGCCGTGCGACATGAGTTGCTATTATTATCTGCTTATAGTTACTTCTATCCTGCTTGGATACTAGCGATTCATCCGGTTCATTCATGATGATAAGTTCGTATAGCCCTGCAGTACCTTTGTACCGGATCCCGTTAATAACCAAATCTTCGTTATCTATCGTCACCTCTGTCTTGCCCATTCTCCACTTATCCGTTTCGACATTATAATGAATTCCAAAGGTGGTGTCAATTGCATTACTCGTATCTCTTATCATGCGCTCAACGTATATACGTGGTAGGTGTTTGTATTGTTCCAAAAAGTCTCGCGAACCTTGCATATCAAGTAATAAAGCAGATGATGATGATGCGATAGGAGGCTCTTCTTCTTCTTCCTCCGGTTGATGCTCTCCTATCACTGTACTCTGTAGAAATGATGGCGGCTGTCTCAATGATGGAGTAGCCGTGAGATGAAATGGCCTAACCATAGGACTAATATCAGCGGACTGATCTCGGTAAGGGAAGAGGGCCTTCGTCTCACTCGCAAGTAATAAGGTATCGCAGGGGTCGTACGTTGTGGTGATGACTTGCCTTTTGCAGAAGATTGACGTTTGGGAGGTGAAGCGTTCGTAAATACTTCGTCCTCCGGCTCCTCCTTTTTCGTTACCATCTGCATCGATGGCGGTTCGATTTTCTTTACGATCTGAGATAGTGGTTGGATTAGGGGCTTGTAGGTTTGCACAAATTCTAGTTCTCTACTAAACCGATCCTCCTTAAGACGATTATACTTTTGTTGTATCGCTTTACGGGCTTGAATTATTCGTCGTTTCAATGCCATCTCCTTGTTATCCATGATGCGGATTGTCAAATGGATAGAATAGGTACACAGACAATAAAAACAGGGGAACAGGTAAATAGACCAACCTAGGTAAACAGACGAATAGGTAAACAGACGAACAGGTAAACCGACGAACAGGTAAACAGACGAACAGATAAACAGACGAACAGTTAAACAGACGAACAGGTAAACAGGCGAACAGGTAAACAGGCGAACAGATAAATAAGTAAACAGACCTGTTTATTAATAATCCGTTTATGTGAAAGCTGTTAGCTGTCTATTTGCAACTGATCCATACATAAATGTTTACGGTATTATATAATGATCGAAACCTTTCCTAAAACGACCGTTTCGTACTTCGGCATCCTTATTAATCACCATAAACCCATATGGGGTCTGCCAGCTTTCAGAACACATCTCTCGAAACAGCTGCATACTTATTAGGGGGGTGACATGGTCTTCGTAAATGTGTCGCAAATTCAAATCGTCCTGTTCGAACAGAACAATTAAGTTGGCGTTGTCTCGTATAAGTTGTTTGGGAATTTTAGAGTACGTTTGGCCTAAGTAGAAGCAATCGATAGCGTTATGTCTGCCCATTGAAAAGTATGCTCTAATGTGATCCTGTTTTTCACAAGCAATGTCATCAAAAATAAAAACTGAATTAGGTTTTGCAACGCTGGGCTCCATAATATCTGTGTTATCGCTGAAGGTGAAGAAACCTATGTCCTTCATAGGACTCAGAATTTCTCCCAAGAGCCTATACTTATCCTGATTTAGTGATTTGGAATAGACATACACATTTTTGAAGCGTAGACCATTAGATTCAGTTAGTAGACTCAGCATCGTATTCGTTTTGCCGCAATTCGACGGTCCACAAATTAGACATCTTACGCTGTTTGGAAGTAACTCTCCATGTCTTTTAGACCCCACATTTGGTGTTATAAAAGTATCAAGATTTTGAATGGGAAGTTTTTGCTCGTGCACCACTACCTTCATTTTTGATGGTTAAAATTAAACTAGGCACATTTTGGTCAATACATTTTATTTATACTAGAAAATACATTTTCAAAAAATATGAACTATAGTTTCTTCACTTCTCCAGTCAAAGGATTGTATTGAACTAGGGCGTCGTGCAAGATCAGACAATAAGCAACGGTTCCCGCCTCGAAGGCCTCCATCGATTCCATTTCCAATCTAACATCTACCGTTGAATGCTTCAGAGATTCGTTTTGTTTTGAACAATCCATTACAAAGATTGGACAACTTTTAAAATAAGAATAATCAAACAAAGCGTCTTGCTCGTCCTTGATGTAATAATCTCTACGAAAGTTTACGTAGTTTTGATATGCGGTTATATATTTGTTGGCACTAAAATCTAAATGCATCGCTTCGTACGGATAACTTTCAGAATTGAGATGAAGCTTTAGATTGCGGATATTGACGTTATCGAAATTGGTCGCTCTCGCCTCATGCGAAAACCTTTTTCCACTACGTTGAAATGCTACGATTACCCATCGAGGTTTCTCTAATTGGGTTGACGTTTTGATTGGCCATATATCCGACTGTGCCTGTTTCAAAGCGGGCAATTCGTACAGTTCCCATTGACGAAACGGCATTGTAATTATTGCATCCTTGTTAATGCGCTCATATAGCCCAATTTTGGCACTGTCGCTAACTGTCACGTGAGGAACTTTCCATTGAATTTTTGTTAATGTTATTGTTGCATCGTTCGCTGTGCCCATGTAACAATCGGCATCGCTTCTAGCACGAATCAGTACCAATTCTTGGCGCATGTTTACGATAACTTGACGATAGTCTTCCATACTTCCAAATATGTGCTTTAACGGAATGCAAACGGTGAAATGCTTCTCCTTGTTGCTCTTGACGTAGTCTACTTGAAGGGACTCATCCATGGGCGACCATCCCAAATGTTTGAGACCTTTGCTTTCAGTAGCTGTATACGATACGTATCCCTTGAGTGAGGATGTAATACCCGGATTCCTACATACATCTACTTTCTGACCCCCCAACTCGTAGCGTATTTTCTTCGAAAAGAAATGCCGCAAAATTGTTCGTTAGGTTGCATGTCTTTGCGATCGCACCCTCTTCTTGAGGCTGATTCCATTCAATTTTTCCGTCTATGTATAGAAAGCTGTCGTATGTGGCAGTCACCAGGTCTTGATTTTGAATTAATATACGGATTTCACTGGAAAGCCCATAGTTCGAAGACCCTCCGTACGGAAGATAAGTATGGACATCTGACTTGATTATAGTTTCGTCAAAGTGTAGGTTTTGAAAGATGTTTAACGAGTCTGCCGCCACTGCCATTTTGCACTTTCAAACCAATGGATTCCAGGAAGTATTTTTCTGTTGGGGTTAACGTGTCCTGGTCTCGACTCGCTGTAGAATAGCTGGATTTACGCTTACATCGTTTATTTATAGTGCTGCTAAGGAAGGATGGCGGTGGGCCTTGATTAATACGTAACCCCATATTCTTTTAACTCTAATCGAACTGTAAATGGCTCACTGTCCCCGAAATCTATTGGTTCACCTTTTTGATTCGTCAACTTTATGGTTATGTTGCTAATTCTGCTTATATTTACTTCCAGATATTGAGTATTGTTTGGAATTTTGTCTAAGCGGTAACCTGGTGGAACGGAGACGTCTATTTCATAAAGGACTTTAGCAGGATTTCCGTTACGATAGGATCCCGTAATGAGATTGCACTCTATGTGAATATTAGTATGCTTAATTATTTGTATATCTAAAGCTGATTTATGTATAACGTTGGCTTCCAATATCTTCGATTCGAAACCGAGCATGCGCCCTATGCAGTCTCTTGGAGTGAAATCTATAGCAAATACGCAACTAAGTTCACACTTGAGCGTATTGTTATTGGCACGTAAACTAAAGCGACGAGTGGGTATGTTAGCTTTTATATACGCGCTTAGCTCGTCCAACTCGTATGCGCCGTGCGGAATTATGATTTCGTGCGAGACGATGTCACCCTCTTTCCTATAATAAAATTTGTCGTTTCCATAGTGGATATTTCTTATGCTATTACAGCCATAGAAACCTACTACCCCGATTACATATGTTCTTCCCGAAGGAAGTTCGATGGGTGGATAGAAATCATGACTGGCTATATTTCCAATACCCTCTATGCTGAATGTGATCGACATGACTAAGGTCACTAAATAGTCGCACGTGTTATTTATACAGAAACTTTAAACATAGATGCCCGCAATTCGTTGTCCCGAATTCTTGCTCTTGCGTGTAATTATAGTATATTTTACAATTGCTAAAATATTTGATCACTTCTCGTGGCGGTGGAATATTACCGAAGCTATCATAGTACCAAACCCGTCCACCACGTTTCTTATATGAGACCCAATGAGTGCCTGGCCCTCTTTTGCTATCTAAATTAATAACACCGGCTTCATTTTTCCATGACGTTATAGGCATATTATCACGCATAAACACATCCCTAAAGAATGGTACACCCGCTGCATGTTTACGTAAATCTACATCTGTCAACGGTCGGTTTGGCAATTTTTTAATTTTTTTTTTTCAAATGTAACGCTAAACTTCCTCCAGATTTGTATGGCTTCTAGTACATCGCGCCACCATTTTTATTTCCAATAGCGATCGATTCCATCGTGCGGTTATGACGCGAAGTTTCATCCAGCATTTTACGTGCATCACGCGATGCATTAACTGCTTTAGCAATGCCTGCTGCGCCCCCTGCCAATGCCCCGACTGCTGAAAGGCCTGCGAATAGGGGTATCAGAAATGGTAAAAACCCGCCCTGTTTTGGTATGGGAATAATTCTGGGTACGCTCACATTTCGTCTTCCCCCTAATCTCCTAACAGCCAAATTAGCTGCCGTAGCAGCTGATTTTATTATGTCCGCGGTATTTCCACTTTTCCTCATTTTCTTAGCAATAGTTCTACGCAAATTTAATAAACTACTTTTCGCCTTCTTCCCCTTAACTCCCATCCCCAACTTTCGTTTCACCTTCATGATGGTGCCGACTGCAAGAGCCGCTGCTCGTTCCTCTAGCTTTGCGTTAGATGATTTTAGGCGTTCCCAAGCTTTGCGCTCTAAAACGCGGTCTGCCTGATGTCGACTTTCTAAGTTTTGGTTATCCCTGTAGCTGATATCGTGCTCTTTGCACTGAATATCCAGCGGGTTTATGCCCGGATCACCTCGTTTTAGGGCCGGTTTATCAATCTACTGTTAAGGTGTTTGTTAGTATTAACTACTAGTTAAACTACAAATTGCGTTTATCAACCGTCTGGTAAAGTTTACCAAGCAGATAAATTTATTTTAACCATTAGATTAGTAACTGGTACTTTTTGCAAGTTTTAAGTTACTGTTTACAGTAACATGTAGCCGGAAAAGTGACGACTTTATATGAATAAATTTGCTTCTCGCGTAAAGTGGCGTAAACGTCAAACAAAAATGGCTGTAAATGATGTCAATATATTTTCAGAAAGTGATAGTGATGAAGAATTAGTAAATTATGTAATAGTTATTTACGTTATAAGTCCGGTAGGTTACTTGTAACAGTACGAGTTAGACATTATGGACGAGGCGACGTTAGGAGCCGAGTCAAGAATGTCTTAAACGAGTACTGTTACAAGTACTACCGGACGTATATCGTAACGTATTTTATTTCATACTGTAAGTCTGTTTTGTATCATTATTTCATTTCAAAGATTACAAAATTTCATCATATTGTAAAAATCGCATTACCTTGTTTCTGTGACAACGGCCGTTGCTATAGTTTGTAGTTTGTTGACAATTGAATTTTTTTCACTGAAAAATTGACGTTATAAACGTTGTGGGATGTTCCAATGTTCCCGATACAATCCTGTCGAAATCTCATGAAGCAACCGAAAAGTTGGTTCCTATAAGAAGTCGGCTGCAAGGTATGAAAAAGAGTACTAAGTGTTTTGCCAATTGAGGAACGAACATGGGGCGAAACAAGTAGAGGAAAAAGTCATGTTGGCATACTTTTTGGACGCAGTAAGTTTTTGAATTGAGATTTTTTTGCCTGGGTTTCGGTGTTAAAGCGTCATGGAGCATGGAAAAGCTCATCGACGGCAGAAAAATACATCGAAGGCTCGGTAGAAGGAAAAGTTAAGATTGCCCGTATGATACAACTGATACAAGGCGGCGAAAATTTCATTGAAGTTTTACAGCAGAAGGAATCAAACATTACTAACTCGACATTCAGTAATAACCCAGGCGTAGTGTTGAGGGCAATACAAATTGTTTCATTACAATCAATGTTAATGTTTGAAATAAAGAATTACAGCCAAATTTATGTTGGGGTTTTTAATTAATTGTGTGAAGATGTCAAATTTGATGTATACAAATAACAGTCCGGTAAGTGTTGCTTAGCGACACTTACCGGCTCCGATGCTGTAATAACTCACCTACCGGACTCAAAATGATAGTGTAATCGAACATCTACCGGACAGTATGAAATAAATATATTGTACAGAAGACCTTATGTAGTTCGACAACGTCCAGATCATTTGCAGTTTTGGGACGATGTTGATTTTATTAATAGGTTTCGCTTAAGCAAAGAGACTGTACAAGAATTGCTTGTAAATATTGAAAACATAATCCGTTTCCCCACTAATAGGTAAATCATATTTTATAGGTTTATGTTACATTATTTTTCCTGTTCTTTTTAAGAAATCATGTAATTACTCCGTTACAGCAGCTTTTAATATGTTTACGCTTTTATGCGAGTGGTAATATGCTCATAACTGTTGGAGACTTTGCTGGAGTACATAAATCATCAGTATGCCATATCATTAAACGTGTCTCATCCGCTCTTTGCACGTTACGACCTATGTACGTTTCGTTACCAACAGAAGAAGAATGTATGATAATTCAACAAGGTTTTTATCGAATTGCAGCATTTCCTCGGGTCCTGTTGGCATTAGATTGTACACACGTAAAAATACAATCGCCTGGTGGTGCACAAGCTGAACAATTCAGGAATCGGAAAGGGTACTTTTCCATGAATATACAAGCCGCTTGTGACCACAATCTCAAATTTAGAAATATTGTCGCACGGTGGCCGGGTGCAACACATGACAGCACAATATTTAATAATTCCATGCTGAAAGCAGTGTTTGAAGATGGGATGGGTAATCATTTGATATTAGGTGACAGTGGATACCCACTTATTAAGTATTTGATAACACCATTGTTAAATCCTACTACACCAGGTGAAAATAGGTTCAATGAAGCACAAATACGAACAAGGAATGTCATTGAAAGGGCGTTTGGTGTGTGGAAGCGTAGATTTCCAGTACTTGCATTAGGGTTACGCTTGCAGTTACCCACCGTACAAGACATTATAATGGCAACCGCAATACTACACAATATAGCAATCGTAAATAATGAACCTGAAGTATTGGTCGATGAAGAAGTAGCACAATTAATTGAAAATGTGATTCCAGCAGAAAACAACAATGACATTGAAAATGAGAGTACTAGAAATGAATTAATTCATTATTTTAATAGAATGTAATTTATAACTTTTTATTTCTATTTCGAAAGTACATTAATTGTTCGAGTTTAATTTTTTTTTCAATCAATTTATTTTTCACATCTAATCTCATTGATTGTAATTCCAGCTTTGCTTTCTTCAGATTTATTTCTTGAAGAATTTTCTTTTGGTCATTTTCTAGTATGATGGACTCACACTGCAATTTGATCAAATCTCCTTTACTTGCAGAAAGATTTGTGATATTTTCCATTGCTTCTTTTCTTGTGGCCCACATCTTATTCTTCTTAGGAGTAACTAAAATATAATTATGTTACTTTAATGTAACTTAATTCAAATAGAAACCCTAACCTTTTAAGCTTTTGGAAACTGGTTTCCGAAGGCTTGATGGATTCCACTTCGCCCAATTTGTTTCTACAGTTGGTTCGGTAGTTGACGTAGATGGAAGCTCTACTGCAACAAAATTCTGTGAAGTACTAGCGACCGATGGCATTGGGGGAAGTAGTGTGGTATCCTGTAATTTTATGTTATTGGAAATGAGTATGTAAAAATAATTTAAGCCTACCGATTCTAATATAACATCTATATCCATGATCGGAATGTCTTCAACGATATCCAACTCCACATCTGGCGGTTCAGATACCACTACTGAGTGTTTAATATTTTCATTATTTATAACTACAAAATTAAAATTATACCTTTGCGGAAATTTTAAGTTAACTATACCTTGATCACAATCGCTTCTTGAAGAAAGTCCTTGAATCGAAAATGTAATTATGCTAATTAAAATTTCCTCTGTTGGGGTAAAAATGATATCTTTGGAGGCCCCACCACCAGTTTGATATAACGACTGTTTCTGTAACGCAACCTTCTTTTTAATGTCCTTTTTTAAACATTCATATTTGGTTTTTAAAGACTTGACATTTCGCGGACAAGTGCTATTCGCAGAATTGTATTCAAGTGCAAGTTGTTCCCACTCATTTTCTTTATCTTTCCACGTCGCAGCGTCTGTTTTCTTGCACTCAATCACTTTGGCATGTTGTGAAACTAGTTTCACCAACAGATCAATCTCTGTTGGTGAAAAGTTAGCAGATCGTTCCTTTTTCTTCTTCTCGCTCATTTTAATGTAAATCAAACAACACAAAATGAAATAATACTCTACACCGATACACACAAAATTTAAAATTAAAAACAAATACGACGTTAACCACAGACCAGTTCTCTGAACTACTACGGGTTATTTGATCTATTATTTACAAAGCAGTGTTACCAATCGTAGTTGTTAAAACAAATTCTGTCTGTTAGCTAACAACACCTTAAATACAAAATGATAAACCCAATTATGCTAACTGATACTTTACCAGCAACTTATATCTTATCTGTCTGTTAACTAACTGCCACTTTAGCATTAGATTGATAAACCGGCCCTTAATCTTTTATTTAATTTAGTACCAGGTCCGCAGTACTGATATCCAGGAATATGTAGCTCAATTGGAAGTTTGTTTATAAGAGTATTAACCAAGCCGCTCCCACCTGTACTCTTACGCTTCCTAATGAGCATTGTCGGTACGCAGTGGTGAGTTTGGATATTTATAGGAAACCACTCATCAAATCAAATGAAAATTTTTTAATTATGCATAAACGTTTTTATTGAGGTTGATATATGTGATACATTAAATAAGTTGGTCGATGGTATAAAATTTCCATTATACAAACTGTATTGTGAGAATTTACATTACACTTATAATTTAGTACGTCTTCAATATCACGGTAGATATTATCATCATCGGGATTATCGTCACCAAACTCCATTTTACGAAAGTAGCGGTAGTTATTCACCTGCTCGATAATATTTTGATAGAAACTGGGCAGCTCGTATGATTCCAATAGCTCCAGTCGATAGTTGATTATATCCTTCAAATTAAACAATTCTTCAATATCGTTCTTATTCATCGTGCAGTACCAATTACCACATTGTACTGTTACACTCTTTAATATTTTCTCGTTATCCTTTACGGACTCCCAGTGATAACAAATCTTGATTTTGCTATTAAGCGATTCCCAATTTTGTTCATACTCAATATCTTCATCTTCCTTAACATTTGACCAATCAATCGATCTTTCAATCTCTTGTGATCTCAAAAACTTCATTTCAAGGTAAGTTTGACACTTTAGAAGCGTTTCCCAATCTTTTCTTTCCATTAATAAAACGTTCCCGCACACTATCCGTAAAATTGGCGAAAGGTGAAGGTGTGTACTATAACCAATTTCTAAGTATTTTGAATTATTTTGACTGTCGAAAAGGGTGTACACAGTACAATCAATTAAACGTTCTTCAATAGCTTTGCTGTGCATTGTTTCAACTGGGGGTGAAGGTGTAGAACTATCTCCGTTATCATTACAACACCAACACGTGCATGAGAAATAGTTGCTATTGCAGCTATTTTTAGCAGACATGTATAGATTTTTTAATCGATTCGTGAGAGTGGACCACACTGCGACAATCGCACGACTGAACCAGTGTTGATGAAACACGTCCATTTTATTTAGAAATGAAAGACACTCTTATGTATATCATATTTATTTACAATCATATTTACTTAGTTATTTACATAAATTTTAAATTAGTGGTCTTTCCCGCCATTCCGGTGCTTGTAACAAACACATCCTTATTTGTTAAAGACTCCTTGAAAAGGTTGAGTCGATCATCTTGTTTGAAGTATTCATAAAATCGTAATGGCAGCACGCATTTGAAATTTTCGGTTTCTAACACTATTCTATCACCATATTTTGTATTTATGGTATCGATGTTAAGAATTTTAAATTTTTCTCCTACTTCCATATCTTTCACATTTTTGAATGCCTTGCAGAATGTTCTGTTGTTTAATGTGTTAAGATCCATGTTAACTGTTTCAATAACACTATCAGACTGATTGAACGCACTTTTGCTGCTGTACCTTATATTTCCAACTGGTGACCTTGAAATCTGCACCGATAGACTTTCGTACGATGATTCACTTCCAATACAGGAGATAGGATTGCATGCATGTGCTCGATCTTCCGCTGGAAACGAACTCTATCGAGTGCTACAGTTTCCCATGGATCTTTCCTGGCCTCCCAATAAGCGAAATGCCATGCTACCATTACATATGTCTTGTTCTGAGACTCAGCAAATTTGACTTTCTTCATTTTCATCGCAGGATGAGGAGGAGAATGAAGAGTCATCAGTTTTTATCCATTCCATTAGCTGGCTGCTAAATTCCTCCAATTTAGCATCCTTCAATTTTCGCATAAGACACGCGTCACATATCTCATACTTTAAATACTCATCACACAACTTCTCACCCACCTCATACCTTTTCGCAATATCATGACACTCTTGTTCACTATATTCGCCGTTTCCATATACAGCTTCATGTTCGGCATCGAATATTAATGCCGAGAACTGCTGTCTAAGGCGTTGAACTGCCGTTTCAAAGTCAGAGGCTTTAACCCACGATTTCTCGGCATATGCTATCCACGACATGTTAAATTTTTTATCTACCTTTTGCTGGTAATTGTACACTTATATAATCCCAGTGCCACCCCCACTACTTTGTAAGTAACTTTTCTGGTGACTTTTGCACTAGGATTGGCATTACTAACGTTTTAGTAACTGTTCTGGTGCCTTTTTGCATTAAGATCAGCATTACTACTTTTTAGTAACGTTTCTGGTGACTTTTTGCATTAGGATCGGCATTACTACTTTTTTTAGTAGGTAACTTTTGCGGTAACTGTTTGCGTTAGGATCGGCTTTCTAGGGACTTTTTTGCGTTAAGATCAAGCCTAGTAACTTTTCTGGTGACTTTTTGCGTTAGAATTGATCCTAGTAACTTTTCTGGTGACTTTTTGCATTAGGATCGGCATTACTACCTTTTTAGTAACTTTTCTGGTGACTTTTTGCGTTAGGATCGGCCCTATATAACTACTTCCATATAGCACAAATTGTCCATTTGGGAACACACAATATTGTTCTAATTGTTCATAGAGTCTTGACTGTCTAAATATTCCTGCATCATGACACTACAGCCTGGTATTTAACACAGTGGTTTCTTTTGTGACCTGAAAAATACTCTTGTTGGAGATTTGTGGTTGTGGGGCGACAAATTGGACGTGCAGTTCCATCAATGAAACTCCAACAGTTTCTTAAAGGAGCATTTTTATTCAATACTGCCTAAAACAATGTAAGGAATAAATCTTCACAGGTTATAATCTGTATCATACTTGGCTATATTCAGTCAACTTGGCATACGATAACCAATTTAAACTGCCCAAGTTTGTTAAAAGATGGTTATGTGTATCATAAATGTGACGTGTAACGGTATTGATTACATCCGACATGTACGTTGCCGACAGTCCTGTTATGTATTTTCCTTATAAAAATAGAAATGTGGCAACACAGGAAAAATGTAAGGTTAAGACAGACCACGCTACCGTGCGCGGGAATGCGAGTTGTTTTTCGTCTGTCTGTCGTTTTTGGTATTCTTGTGTTTGGTATTGTTGCTAAGGTCAAGAAGTCATTAAAATATACGACTAATTCGTGGAGCCCACGATTGTGTTTTATTTCGGTTGTAGATACAATACTTGGCGACGAGAATCATAGCGAATTAGAAATTAGTGTGACTGTTCCAATGGCGCTTATAGGAAGTATTGAACCTTTTAACGGTACAGCGGAAGAATTCGACACATACTTAGAGAGGATGGAACATTTGTTTGCGGTGAATGTTATTGAGGAAGGTTTCAAAGTTTCATTGTTCATTACGCTAGCAGGAGCAACGGTATACCAAACATTGAAAAACCTAGCAGCCCCTTCAAAACCAAGCGACCTGTCGTATCAACAAGTGGTAACATTACTAAAAACATATTACAAACCAAACCAGCAGTCTCTGAAATTTATGAGCGCTTTATGTTTAATAAATGTAACCAAAAAGCAGAACAAACTGTGGCCGAGTATATTGTGGAGCTTCGTAAGTTAGCGAGCACATGTAACTTTAAACAGTTTTTAGACGAAGCCTTGCGGGACAGATTCGTGTGTGGTCTGCGGTCAGAGAATATTCAGAGGAAGCTGTTGGCAGATGACAATTTGACTTTCCCCAGTGCTTGTAAAGCGGCTCAAGTTGCGGAACTGGCACAAAAACAGGTCAAAAGCTTATCTGAGGCGGGTGCAGGTTCCAGTGGGGTGAATTTCTTAAACAAACAGCATAGATTCACAAGAGGGAAAGCAAATGCTTCAGGTTCCAATCGTCAAGACCGAGGTCAAGACTGTGGTAAATGTGGAAGACAGCACGAGAAGGATAAGTGCCCCGCTAAGAAGTGGAGATGCTTTGCATGTCATAGGTTTGGTCATGTAAAAGACTTATGTCCAACCTCCAAGGTGGGAGAACTACACGAGGAGAAGGAGCTCAATCAAGATCCATCAGTAAACAGCATGGTCAAGTGTGAGCAAGTAAATAGTGATTTGTTTAGCCTTAATCAGGTACGTGGTATTAGTGGTAGCAATTCGCATTGTATCAGCTTAAAAGTGAATGGAGTGCCAATCCAGTTCGAGGTTGATACTGGAGCGTGTAAAACGGTAATGCAGGACCAGCAATTTGTGCAACGGTTCAAGCTACCTCTAAGTAAAGTATTGTTTAAGTTAAATGCAGTAACAGGTCAAAGTATAAAAGCCTTGGGGGAATGTAAAGTTAAAGTTATCCATATGGACAAAGAAGTCGAGTTGCTATTGACGGTAATTCAGTCTGAGAAAGCTTTTATGCCTTTAATTGGCAGGAATTGGTTGAATATTCTTTTTCCAGAGTGGAAAAATAGTTTTAGAGTAAATACTGTTAGTAGTAGGGAAAAATTAGATGTAATAGAAGACTTGTCAAACAAATTTAAGTTAGTCTTTGATAAAAACTTGTGCAACCCTATTAGTAAATTTGAAATTAAGTTCAATATTAAGGAAGAGGCTACGCCTATTTTTAAGAAAGCCTACGATATGCCCTATGCATTGAAACCAAAAGTCCAACAAAAAATCGAGCAGATGGTACATGTAGGTATTTTAAAACCGGTCAAGTATAGTGAATGGGCTTCGCCTATCGTGGTAGTTCCGAAGAAAGATGGGGATGTGCGCATCTGTTCTGATTTCAGGGTAACAATTAATAAAGTATTAAATGTGGACCAATACCCATTGCCGAAACCGGAAGATATTTTTGCAACCTTAGCTGGCGGTACCATTTTTTCAGTTGTAGACCTATCGGGCGCGTATCAGCAGTTGAAAGTACATTCAGCGTATCAGAAATATTTAACTATCAATACTCATTTAGGACTGTTTCAGTTTACTCGTCTAACATATGGTATTGCATGTGCACCAGCATTGTTCCAATGTGTAATGGATCAAATGTTGAGTGGGTTGCCAAAAGTAAATTGTTATCTAGATGATATCCTAATTGCAGCCAGCTCTGTAGTAGAGATGAAAAAAAATGTAAATTTAGTTGTAGAAAGGCTCAATTATTATAATGTAAAAGTGAATATAGAAAAATGTAAATTTTTTGAGGAAAAGGTGGATTACCTGGGGCATCAAATTGATAAGTGGGGAGTTCATCCTACGCAGGAAAAATTACGTGCAATTAACGAGGCACCGGAACCAGTAAATATCACACAACTGAGGGCCTACTTAGGCCTCATAAACTATTACCACAGATTTGTTCCCATGCTAGCTTCACAGTTGCGACCGTTATATCAACTCCTTGAGAAAAATGTAGATTTCAAGTTTAGCAAAAATTGCCAGGAAGCTTTCATTTTAAGCAAAGAATTAATAAAAAAAAATCAAATCCTGACACATTATGATCCAAGCAAAACTATTGTAGTTGCATGTGATGCGAGTGCATATGGTGTAGGTGGTGTGTTGAGTCACCGGGAAAATGATGTAGAAAAACCTGTATGTTATACATCAAGTACGTTGTCAATGGCTGAACAAAATTATTCGCAATTGGAACGGGAGGCACTCGCTATAATTTATTCTGTAAAAAAATTCCATAAATACATTGTTGTGTTATTTTGTTTTAGTTGTAACTTGAAAGAAATTATAGAGCGTCTGGATGTGACAATTTTGTTTAGTTCAATGAATTAACCGGGGGGGTTATTAATAATTTGAGACACAGGATTGCGTAAATTTCATGTTATAGTTTTGGTTCAATTTCTTAGAAGTGTTCTGTTTTTATTTTATTCCTAGAATTTTTTTCGATGTAAATTTCTTTTTAAATTTTATTTGCCGTTAACGAGGTATAGCGCGAAGTAGAGATAAGGTTCTTCGCAGAATTGCCGGGCGTACGTGCCGTTCAGCAAGAAGTTGAAAAATCGACGCTTCGCGTGATTGGCGGGCGGGATGTTGAAGAAAGGAGAAGGGCTTTTGGCTTAAATAGGAAATTTTTGAAGAGAGCGGGGCTTTTTGGTCGTTAAAAAGCCAACCGGCGCTTCTTCGGTTACGTTATTTTTGAATTTTGTGGAAGTTTCTTGCGTAGTGGATCCAGGTTTAATTAGAATTTTGTGTCTGCCGTTTTAAGAAGAATTTATGAGAAGTTTAAGAAGTTTGTCGCCGTCCTGTTTTTTTTTATTTTGCGGAAACACGGAAATTTTGAATTTGTGGGTACCCGAAGAGAGAAGACGTCGGTGTTTGAGTGTTTGGTTTGCGTGTTTGTGTACGGATACCTCTTTTTATCGGAGTACGTTACTCGGACTAATTTTAAAAGTAAGTAGTAGTTAGTGTTTTGTTTTGTCTTGTTTTTTTTTGTAATGTTTGAGTAATTTGTTTTTTTTTTTGTGTGTCATTTATCTGTTTAAAATTGTAACAATTTGTAAAACAGAAATTTACGCAATTTTTTGTTTGAAATTAAACCAGTCATTGCAATCCAGGTTTTGTTTATTAGAGTCAAGGAGAGGTAATTGTCGGCGTCTCTTACTTTGTTTCAAGTTGATTAAATCTGGGGGTAAAGTTTCATATTGGAATTTAAGGATTTGGTTAAGCCACCTATTTATGTCATTGTTGGAATGCTGTAGGGTGGCAGAATCCAGCTGGACCTTGAGAT
This sequence comes from Photinus pyralis, assembly GCF_008802855.1. NCBI lineage: Eukaryota > Metazoa > Arthropoda > Insecta > Coleoptera > Lampyridae > Photinus > Photinus pyralis. The sequence continues at coordinate 63,654,108 of NW_022170249.1, forward strand.
GCGGATAAAAATTTTGTTTTCATTTTAATTACAACTGAGCTAGCTAGAGGGAAATCGTGGGATTCCCAGAAGTGTAGGTTAGGTCTCACAACAACATATATGGGAGGCCTTTTATTTTAATTAGTGATCATCAACCGCTAAGAATGATTTTCAACCCTAACAAAAGTATCTCAGTAATGTCAGCTTCTAGAATTATCCGCTGGAACATCATTCTTTCGGCATATAGTTACCAAATTGAATATCGAAAGGGGACACAGCTGTGTGAGGCTGATATGCTATCAAGGTTACCTTTGAAGGAGCCTACCCATGTAGATGGGTCCATTTATGCGTTTAATGTAACGGAAGAGTTGCCTATTTCGTATCAAGAGGTAGCCAAAGTATCTAAAACCGACCCAATATTAATGAAAGTTATTAACTTTGTGAAGACGGGTTGGCCAAACAAAGTTGATGGGGAGTTAAAACCTTACTTTGCCAAACGTGGTGAATTATCAATAGAACAAGGTTGTTTAATGAAGGGCATCAAAGTGGTAGTACCAAGGGCGTTACAAAATTACATCTTAGAACTTATTCATGAGGATCATGTAGGCATTGTAAGAGCAAAAATGCTGGCCAGATCAGTAGTCTGGTGGCCAAATTCACAGGCAGATATTGAAAGTATGATACTAGCATGTTCAGTATGTCAGCGAAATCAGTCAAATCATGAAAAGTATTTGGTATCTTGGCCTAAAACAGAGAATGTATTCTCACGAATACATGTCGATTTCTTTCATATAGAGAATAAAACTTTCTTATTAATTGTAGATAGTAAGTCGCTTTGGGTCGACATACATCCAATGTCTAAAGGTACTAATGTGACCCAGACAATTGAGAAGTTAAAACACACCTTTGCGTTTATTGGTCTGCAAGATACTCTTGTGAGTGATAATGGTCCTCCGTTTAATGCTACCGATTTTACAAAGTTTTGCCAACTAAATGGAGTCCAGTGCCTAAAGACTCCCCCGTATCACCCACAATCGAACGGAAGTGCTGAACGACAGGTGGCTACTGTTAAAAGTGCACTTAATAAATATTTGTTGCAAGGGTCGTCGTTAACGGTGGAGCAGCAAATGGTTAATTTTTTGTTCAGTTATAGAAGCACACCAAATAGTTCAGGTAGTAGTCCTAATGAAATGATTTTTAAAATAAAACCTAAGACAAGGATAGATTTGCTAAAACCGAAGAAGGGAGGACAAGTAGTACTAAAGGAGGCCAATGAGTTTTTGAACCCCCCAATGTTTGTGACAGGTGAAAAGATCTTGGTAGGGAAACTAGGACCTTATTGTGATGAGAAGTGGAAGATAGGGGAAATTGTAAAAGTAGTGAGCGCGGTAACATATTTGGTTAAGGTAGAGGATAAAATTCTGTATAAGCATGTGAATTCTATTAGAAAATTTAGGGATATAGAGAAAGCGGATTCCAGCAATTCTCAGCTGGTAAATCCTGGGGTACCTATTGAGAGCACACTTATAAATATGTCGCCTAAACCTATTTCAAGCGAAGTACCCGCCACAAAGCCGTTACTCATCGAAACTCAGCCTGAACAACCGCCACCTGTCGTGGCAAATGATTGTGGTGACGATAATAACTCCAATCCGCCTGTACAATCACCTTTGCCGGAGGTACGGCGCAGTAATCGGGTACGGCATGCTCCAATCAGGTTAGATTTATAATTCTTTTAAGGTATGTTAAATAGAAATAAGAAAGGGGAAAATGTTATGTATTTTCCTTATAAAAATAGAAATGTGGCAACACAGGAAAAATGTAAGGTTAAGACAGACCACGCTACCGTGCGCGGGAATGCGAGTTGTTTTTCGTCTGTCTGTCGTTTTTGGTATTCTTGTGTTTGGTATTGTTGCTAAGGTCAAGAAGTCATTAAAATATACGACTAATTCGTGGAGCCCACGATTGTGTTTTATTTCGGTTGTAGATACAATAAGTCCAAACAAAAGTTCTAAATCGCTTAACCGGTTAGGGTATGCTAATAAACGTCGTAAACACATGCATAATGCTTCCAATCCTAAAAATGTTTTTACTCATGACCTATTATCGGCGTGTTCATTTACACACCTGAAGTTACATGCCTCCGGTTAGTTCTTATTTCATTTGGAATGCGAAGAGCTTCTTGGAGAGGGATCAAATCATTTCGATGAAACCGAAAATAGTGACGGATTTCCTCATCAGTTAACTCGTCGAGATTAAATCTTGGATAACGTTCTGCCCTTATTCCATCCATGTTCCTGTTTTCTATATTTGCCGCTAATAATTCATCCACTGCCTCAAAAACATCTAATAATGGTATCTCAAGCAATTCTTCCATTGAAACAGAGTATTCAGGTATGTTAGAGCAATTTAAAATGAAAGGAGTAAATTTTTAAGGTTATGTTTATTCAGTTTATCGTTAACGGTTGGCGGGAATTTGCGACAACTAAAGTCATTGAATTTATAACTATCAGTCTGTAAAAAAATCAGCTTCATTCGTCCAACCGTAACAGAGGCGAATTTTGGCGATGAATGTGGTTCGCGTATAAGGAACCAATGCATTTTGGCGACGAACAAGTGACGTCATTGTTATGAAATCGTAACGCGGTTTCACGAAACGCTGGATGATGGTTGAGGGAAGTGTTCAATAATTGCAAATTTAACGGTTCGTTAATACTCGTGTTGTCGTTTTCGGCCGAGTGCGAGGTCGAGTCTCGAGTGTAAACAATTTAACCTCACTTCGTTGTGTACGATTTTGTGTATTTTGATTTTCATGAAGTTCTTATTCGTTACGTTATAATGCAAAACGTTCAAAATGCAAGTATTGTAGATGTGGAAGATGATTGCTATGTAATTGAATTAGAAGGTAAAAAAATTGACTTAAATTTTGCTCCCAACTACCTACATTATTAATTACAGATGGAACAAAATATAAACTGCCGCCGGCATGCGGTAAATACATGTTGTAACCTTAGGCGCTTTCTTTCGGTGATCCAAACGCGTTTGGATTGTCAAATCACGTTCTTTCGAAGTGTGATCTTATGATCATGATTGCTAAAATCGAGAACAAACTGAACATAAAAGTTTTATGATCACGAATTCCTAACCTATAAATGCAAGGATATTTTTGCTCAAATGTTAGGTTAGTCCATATTTATAACTGAAGAGGAGCATAATCGCGCAAGTACTTCCACTTGAATATAAATTATTTTCATAATCCAAACAAAAAATGCGTAATTCGAATGCAAATGTGTACTACGTAAACTTAACCATACTTTGATTTAAATTCGCGCTTTCTTTCGTAAAACGTGATCCTAGGGATCACGATTTTGAAATCATGATTGCAAAGTAGCCGAAAGAAAGCGCCTCTTATGTAGGTAAATATGTAATCACATTTAGCGTCAGCCTAGACACAGCCACATAATTCAGCTGAAGGTCAACAGGGACAAGCGGAGGAAGGCGAAGGTGGCTAGTAGTACTACGCTCGAGTGTGGATAAGGAGTTCTAAAATTTTGTTGCATTATTCATGAATTTAATAAAGATGTTCTTTGATTAATCGGATTAATCCAGTAATCACAACAAAATTGGCGACGAGGAACGAGGATGAGCACGATGCAGCCACGCAATGAGTAAGCACGTTTCCACATATCACAAGTTCAAGATCCATCCAATGAAACTATTTTACCTGATTGCTATTGCTCATCGAATATAAATAATCAGCATGACGGAATTAACCCAATTTATCGCTACTTTGCAACAACTACTGGAAAAAGTTAGTAACCCGACCCCGCACCCAGAGACGCCACGTCAGGAAGATAAAGAGGATGCTTCAAAGATACACTTCGACAACTTCAACGGAAAAATAGAGTCATTTACGACGTATATTCAACGACTCGAAAACTTGTTTGACCTCCATCGAATTCAAGCCACTCCTGACGGAAACGCACTGCGAGCCAAGGTACTTCTAAACTACATTGGCACCCAATATTATCAACTTCTCTGTTCACTATGTTCACCAGATTTGCCTACTTCAAAAACGTATACCGAAATTGTAGATGTTTTAACGAAACATCTATGTCCAAGGCAAAACATAGACGTAGCTCAATTCAATTTTATGAAGAGATCTCAAACAGCAAGCGAAACCATTAGTGAGTATCTAGCTTCCTTAAAGCAATTAAGTATACCTTGTCAATTCAATTGTATACATGATAGTTGTAAACGATCAGTTTCGGCACTTTTCCTACGACCAGTATTCATATGTGGCCTTCGAGATTCAAATATTCGCGAGAGGTTATTAATCGAACAAAAACAGTCATTTGACGAGCTAGTTGAACTTGCGATCACCCTCGAAGCATCAAAGAGGAATAACGAGAATCTTGCGGCAAGCTGTTCATCAACCTTACCAACGGGAGTTATTCAATCAGCTGTGCAAGTTAATGAAGTGAAATCTCACAAGAAAATTCATCGAAACCGCAGCCGTAACAGGAATAGCGATCATGTTCGAAATTCCTCAAACTCTCAAAGTCGCTGTAATTCACAGACACGTAATAAATTCAGTTATCTAGGAATAGGTCACTTATGTTTACGCTGTGCACTGGCAAATCACTCATCACGTGAATGTAGAATCTCGCAAGATAAACTGCATTGCAATTCGTGCAATAAATCCGGGCATGTTGCTAAAGTCTGCATATCTACGTTATTCAAAAATCGGAAGAATCGCAATGCTTCGGTACAATACCTCGATGACCCAATGCCTTCAAGCAGCTCAAGTTCAAATTATGTGCTACAAGTTGTCACCATTCCAAATATTTTGAACACCTCAGTTAACTACACTGACAGAAAGTTTCAAATTGCTGTGCAATTAGAAAATAAGGAATCCAACTTCGAAATTGATTCTGGCAGTCCTGTAACGTTTATGTCGAAGAGCAATTATGATAAATTAAAGCTAAGTGCGGTTATTCAAAGTGCGGACATTCAATTTCGTTCGTTTACACTACAGCCATTCACTCCATACGGAAAAGCGGAGATAAGTGTTCAATATCGTGATATAGGTGCAACACTACCACTTTATATCATTAATCGAAATGTAACGTCGATTTTAGGAAGAGATTGGATGAAAACTCTAGGGTTATCAATAACTCATACAAATCCCAGTGATCGTACACCACAGGAGCCCTACGCAGTTCAACAAGTGCAGTCTCCCAATTCAAATTGTGCGGAAGAAATATTTTCTACGTTTGCAGATCTGTTTAAACCAGAAATAGGATGCATTCCCGGGATAAAGTGTTCGTTACGAATTCGCGAAAACACGAAGCCCATGTTTTTAAAAAACCGTACAGTGCCATATGCGTTACTCGATAAAGTAAATAAAGAGCTTGATAAATTGGAATCACAACAAATAATTACCAAGACTACACACAGCGAATGGGGATCACCTTTAGTAATCGTACCGAAATCAAATAATGAAGTACGGCTCTGCGTAGATTTTAAAGCTACAGTCAATCCAAATTTACACGAGGCAAGATACCCCATCCCATTAATCGAAGATATTTTCAACAGATTACGAGGTGGAGTATATTATTGCACCTTAGATGTACATAAAGCATATTACCACATCAAAATGGACGAAGAAAGCTCAAAAATTCAAGCTATTTCTACGCACCGCGGAGTCTATCTCATGAATCGATTGGCTTTTGGAATTAAAGTCGCACCCAACGAATTTCAACGTATCATGGATGAAACATTCTCACACATTCCAGGCACCGCCGTGTATTTTGATGACATTATTATCACAGGTAGTACAATTGAGGAATGTCGACAGCGGTTAATCACCTGCTTACATAAATTACGCTCGATGAATTTGCATTTAAATCGCGACAAGTGCAAGTTGTTTCAAACGGAAGTGACATATTTAGGGCACACAATCGGGAAATTTGGTATTAAGAAAACGAAGGATAAAGTTCAAGCCATTGTAGATGCGCCACGCCCGATCAACTCCGAACAGGTACATTCCTTTATTGGTCTTACGATGTATAAACGCCAAATTTCTACCTGATATCTCGACAAGTACAGCGCCATTACGTGAACTGTTGAAAAAGAACGTTAAATTTGTGTGGACAAATAAATGTGAAAAGGCTTTCAACGACATAAAAACGTTAATATCGAGTGATCGAGTTTTAGTGCCTTACGACACGGTAGTGAAATTGGCAGCGAAAAGTTAGCAGCGATTTTAGGAGGTTGCAACACTGTACCACTCTCGCGTTATAAACCACGCCCACTTAACCAGGGATTCTAAAATATTAAACCGAGATCATCTATAAGAAAATGTGATTTTAAAATGCGAGAACACTAAAATATAAATACACCCCTCAGTAAAATCGACTTACTTATTTTAAAAAAGCATTACAATCATCTGCACTATTAAACGAAATACCTATATTGAAAATATAATAACGACTCAGATTTAAGACATAAGTGGCGTGTAAAGTACGAAGAAACGCTTTTTAAAGCAGAAGATCTGCAAATAAAACAGCAAACTAATATAACTTAATAAAAGTTACGCTTTGAACTATTATCTATCTGTGGGGAAAATGCCAGCAGCGATTTTTCGCGCCCCATACCGCATTTACCTATCCCTTATCAGAACTAAGCCCCTAGGCCTGGTGCCCGAATGAGCTTCGGCATACACAATCAGGTGCCCTTGTAGATTAAGAAAAAAATTATATTTTGAAAATTCTATGTGGGGAACATGCCAGCAGCGATTTTCGGCGCCCAAAAACGCATTTACCTATCTCTCATCAGAACTAAGCCCCTAGGCCTGGTGCCCGAATGAGCTTCGGCATACACAATCAGGTGCCCTTGTAGATTAAGAAAAAAATTATATTTTGAAAATTCTATGTGGGGAACATGCCAGCAGCGATTTTCGGCGCCCAAAAACGCGTTTACGTATCTCTTATCAGAACTAAGCCCCTAGGCCTGGTGCCCGAATGAGCTTCGGCATACACAATCAGGTGCCCTTGTAGATTAAGAAAAAAATTACATTTTGAAAATTCTATGTGGGGAACATGCCAGCAGCGATTTTCGGCGCCCAAAAACGCGTTTACGTATCTCTCATCAGAACTAAGCCCCTAGGCCTGGTGCCCGAATGAGCTTCGGCATACACAATCAGGTGCCCTTGTAGATTAAGAAAAAAATTATATTTTGAAAATTCTATGTGGGGAACATGCCAGCAGCGATTTTTCGGGCCCCATACCGCATTTACTTATCTCTTATCAGAACTAAGCCCCTAGGCCTGGTGCCCGAATGAGCTTCGGCATACACAATCAGGTGCCCTTGTAGATTAAGAAAAAAATTACATTTTGAAAATTCTATGTGGGGAACATGCCAGCAGCGATTTTCGGCGCCCTAAAACGCGTTTACGTATCCCTTATCAGAACTAAGCCCCTAGGCGTTTCGGGAATTGATTAGTTCCTTCAATACTTGGAGCCCTTGATATGGCAGCGATCTTTCTATACAACATTTGGACACAATTCCAAAGGGATTATCTGAGGGACTAGCAGACACTTTCATCTCATAAATTTAATATACACAATTTAAATTAATTGCCAAATACGTATGGGCCTATATTTTATATTCAAAGGTATGGGCCGGTGTTAATAGGTATACCTACAGATACGCGGAGGGAGCGTGGGACCATGTAATAAAGTGTCCTTTAAGAATGTGTTGCATTTCTATTTTCTTATCTGCCTATATAAGGGATTATAGATGCACCGCTTGTCTGAATTTTACAACAATCGCTATTGTTACAAATTGGGTACGTTTTGCAAAAACAGTTTGTCCTCTATACTTTTAAAATAGTTACCTGTTTTCTGTCCTAAATCGTGACATAAATATATTAGGGATATTTCTCCACCTTTATATAAAAATGAAGTGCTTGCGGAATGTTTTGTTTTCAAGGAAAGGAAGTTTCATTTTTCATTATGAACAATCTATTTATAACTACGGTCATCATTACTTCCTGTAGGTAATTAGTATACCGTACAATCAAAGTAGAATATAATATAATATACTGCACAACGAAGGCGAACTAGCGAACTTCTTTCGGCGGTAGATATTGAGCAAACACATCAGAATCAAAATCATTATCTTTGAATTGAGTAATTATTGTGGAGAAAAAACAAGGATGTTATTAACCCGTCCCCAATTAGGAGATTTTTATGTATCTATATCTATATGTGTGTGTTAGCACAGACAACATGTTGTCTGTGGTGTTAGGTACCTATATTAGGTGAAGGTGGTAGAAAGATGGAAAATAGGTCAAGGTTCCTTGGTTTGTTTATCAATAATTGTTTGGTTACATTACATGTTTAATAATATAAAATACCATAATGTACAGTTTATTGGTTTACATCTACATAGTATTTTTACGTTACATACATATGTGTAAGTACATAAATCAGTCTGTAAAATAAACTATTAGATACTGATTCTATTCACATCTGAAATCAAAAACTTGAAGTTTGATTGTATAAGATTATCGTTTAATTCAGACAAAACTTACTCGCCCAATGGCATCAAGATTGTGCCATATTTAATAATTTATTGAAATGATATACAGAGTGTTAGCTCAATTATAATTTATTTTCAAGATGGCTTTATTATGTATAAAAAACTAAACTGGCGTACAACTTTATTAAAACTATTAAATATAACTATTATCGCAAATGCTACCTATACAACTGATTTCTACGGCGGCCTCAGAGGATCTGTTCCTTTTCGGCAATTTCCGAATACATGTGGTCAAGTTTACCCTCTGCGGCCAATACAAAGAAATGCACCGCTACAAATCACATATTACTTAATTTACGCCCAACTTCTTTGACGGGATTTCACCGCTGTCCCACAAAGCAGCTGGTCGAACTTAAAATTATAACAAGAGAAAAACGCAAGAGAGTATAGAATCCGGAAGTACCAAACAAAGATACATGAAAAAATCCGATAAAACTAAATACCGAGCGATCCTCGAATTCGTTTTGAGGCTGAAACTTTTTTACCACGAATTATACGTAGCCGAAAAACAATGGCGGCCTGCGGCCCTTAAGAACGTGTATACATTTTCAAAGCAATCGGACGTTTCTCCTAAGCAAAGTTATCGTGTACACGGACACGGACAGACACACAGACAGTAATACAAAATTATAAACGATCTCGAGAATCGTTAATAACTTAAACCTACCCATAACCAAACAGCCTAACACAAACTAAAACCTACCAATTACCAACTACCAAACTAGAAACTACCAATGACTTACCTAACCATCACCAAACTAGGAACTACTTAAACCTACCAATGACTTAACCTAACCCATCACCAAACTAAAAACTACTTAAACATACGAATGACTTAACCTAACCCATCACCAAACTACTAGCCTAAAAAAACAATCTATAACAATAATTCACCGGGCAAGACACTGTGAACTACTTGTAGCCCGTAGCCGTTGAGGTGTATGCCGTCTCTATAATAAAAAAATCTATGGTGATTGCGAAACAAATAAATGAAATATACTTACGTCTCAAAACATTCCCTTCTTCCACCAAGGGCTGCATTTATATCACAAACTTGGACGCGTCCTGTAAATTGAATTATTAAATTATTTAAAACACTATTATGAGACTACTTACTATCTGTGTAACCCCTAATAAAATTATTGTACTGATCCAACGCCGCGCGTTGGGTTTCTGTGGCGCCTAAAATGGGCGCCAACGTACACAAGTATACTTTCCGGACCTCTTGACTTTTTAAAGATGTCAATATACGCAAGAGGCCCGTCCTCATTATATGGTATTTCGTATTCTAAAACAATGTAATGTAGAAGGATTTTTTTTCCTTTCTATGTGCACTTACCCTAAGAATATCATTTGTTCCAATCATTAGAACCACTTCCTTGGCCAATTTGTAACTAAAATTAGGCGATTTGCATCGCTGCACCCGTTTCTGCAGCTGGGCAATTGTCTGGCCGCCGATGGCCAGTTGTACGTAAATTTTAACATTTTTTTGGTTTAACACCTTCATCCGACAGTTGCGTTGTAGTAGGACTTTGTTGCCGTACCGCCTCAGATTGGATGCACCCAGCAACGTAACTTTATCCTGAGATAACAATATCATTATTATCGAAGCAAGACCAATATAAAGAAACAATGCAAATAGACAATCAACCGTATTAGACATAAGATGAGTAATATAAACTATTTATAGCAAACAGCAAATTGTATATTCGAGTCATCGAGTGCGTTCAGTCCTCATTCACTTAGACCCCATCCCCATCGTCCCACAAAAAATTGTCGGGCTAATATGCTTTAGTACTCGTACCGTTGTTTAAATAAAGTACTTATCATTACCTATACACTATTCATTTGACTGTGGTTCTTGTGAACACCTCGAGATAGGCGAGATCCCAAAAAACACGTTAAATGATGTAAATAAAAGTTCAATTTCTAATAATTCAAATTCCGCACGAAAATATTTCCTATTGCATTAAAAATGCAGTCAAATACTTCTGTTATTCGGCCTATGATTTATACAAAATGTTTAAATTAAAGCCTCGTAAATAACTTCAAGATTTACGTGTTCCAAAATTTTCTTCAAAAACCCTGTCCGTTATTGTTCATTTCCGTATGCGTAGGGTGTATACTAGAATTACCTATACCGGGGCTGTCCGATATAATAGTATATTATATTATGAGGAGCTAAAATATTACTTTTTATGGCGAGCCAGTGTTTGATACTGACGAGCCGTAAGAAGTTACTTTAGCTCCGCATAATATATGCTATTTTTTCTTCAAACGTGAGAATAGCGCCCAAATAATGGTTTTCAAATCGGAAGAAATATTAACCCGATCGTTATAGGTAGCCGTGAGCGCGTCGGCCGTGGTGACTATAACAATTGCTATAGTTAGCCATTAGGTATTAGCATTGAATAAAAACACTATTTATTCAATGGTATTAGGTAGTTTCGACGTTTTAATTGTGGGCGAGTTTTTTGTAGGTAAGTATCCTTTCAGTTTTTAGAAAATTACGACCTTAGTAATTTCTGTAATTCCTTTAGCGATCATGGATTGATATTGCACGCCACCTAACATGGAGGAAGTTGCTTTAGCGGCGGTCGAAAATTTACTTCCTAAAAGTCAAAGGAAATCTACGACAAAGCTTGTAGGTAATTTATTGATTGGTGTAAGCAAAAGAACGCAAAAACCTACTCGGAACATGTGCTTCTGGCTTATTTTGTTTAAAGAGACATGGTGGCTAGAAGTCCAATTGTGTGGCTGAAGGTTACATAGAAGACTCGATTTCAAATAAAAATGAAATTGCACAATAGTATATTATATACCGCGGGACTGAAGTAGCACTTTTAATCTCGAAGGTAAAGTTTATGGCCCGACCGCAGGGAGGGCCATAATTTACCTGAGGGATTAAGACTACTTAATGGAGTGAAGTGTCACTTTTTGTCCCGCCGGGATTAAATTTGGACGAAAATCCCGGAAGGATGAAATTATTAACAAGGCAATTTCAGTAGGTTGTTCCACATTTTGTATGCGGTACTACTTCTTAAACGCATCGTACTGCTGCTCATATATAACTCTCGCCAGGAAAGATTGCCGGTCACAGAACACTTGATCCCGATCTACAATCTCTGTTTTTCGTAAGGTGCTAGCGATTTCCGGGATAGTATCGTGTCAATGTTGAACGAAAAGACTTTTTGTTCAACATTAGCACGATCCTATTCCAGAAGTCGCTCGCATCTTAATAAAAACAAAGATTGTACATCGACACAAGGTGTGCTGTGACCGGCAATCTTTCCTGGCGAGAGTTATAGTTTTTTGGATTTCGGTGGTATCAATTCTTCATCTACTTCGGCTGTTCTTTTATCAAAATGAAGTACACCTTTGTCACCCACGTCCAAAATTATGACACTAGCAATGACAGTTTCCAAATTATTTTTGTTACCATAGCATAGGATAGGGTTTGTCGTACCAATGCAACGTTCCTATGGTAACTTGTTAAGCAGCGATTTTTTGAAAGAACGTTTTCTCTAACTCCATACATATTAAGTGTTTCAGTTTCGGAAGTACGAAAAATATCGTATATACCTTGCGACTGAAGTAGTAGTCTTAATCCCTCAGGTAAATTATGGCCCTCCCTGCGGTCGGGCCATAAACTTTACCTTCGGGATTAAAAGTGCTACTTCAGTCCCGCGGTATATAATATACTATTCGACAACTTTAGAAAATCCAGGTTTATCAGATGGAATGACTTCAATTACTCCTCCATTTGAAGTAGAAACCAATCCAGTTTTTGAAAAACTTCATTCATTCATTAGAAATAAGATGAGCTAAACAAAACTTGATTCTTCAAAACTTGGATGCTGCAGGAACGAGCTCAGGGTTTAATTTCAATAATGGTAATATGACTAACTGCACTTTCAACATTAACAATTATTTAAATAAATAAATAGCTTCTTTGATCGACTATATTTTTATTTCTGTTAAAATTAGAAGGAAAGATCAACGCACTTGCTAGGTGAACGAAGAACCTAATGTAAATAACATCAAATTGTCAAAGCAAAACAATGTGACACTGGCACTGAAGCGTTTTAATGCCTAGGCACTAAAATACTTCACTGCCGCTTGTTCGATTGTTCTAAAAAGTCAAACTTTAACTCAGAGTGCTGGGCTACGTAATGTCAATATTATATGACGTTTGAAGAAAAATATTTTTTTCCGGCCGCTAGAATATCACTGATAAGAGTTTCATACAAAGATGTTATAATGTGGTCCTCCAAGTGGTATTTTTTTTAAAGTGGTCCTCAGGCCACTTGAAGTTGCACAGCCCTGTTCTATACTAAAATATGAACACAATCGGTCGAGCCATTACCTCGGATAATTGCCAACGTACGGACGTACATACATACATACAGACGGAAAATATGTTATTCTTTAAAAGTTGCTTAAAATGGTCTAAAACTTCGACATTTGATGAAATATTAACATGTCCAAAAACTGGTGATCGCAATAGCCACCTAGCTCGAGCTGGGAAGCTATTATAAAGTATTGTTACCAAGATAAATGAAAAACAGAAAACTGTTAATATAAGAAACATAATTTAAATGTATTTTTTATTACTTAAATACCTACACCTTCAGGGTCTTTTATTAAAATTATTTCCCTGGGAAGCATGTGTTTTTTTTCCATTTTTCTTATTCATGTCTTAGACAATGGCGAATCGCCCATAGTTTGGGAAAAGTGACCTACTGTGTACTCTTTCAATTTACGAGTAGTAATCGAGGAATATTTTTCTTCGATTGGCGATAGTAATTTTTATGTAGCTATTTCCGGATATATTAATCTGAAATATTTGCTGACTTTTACCAATTGCTTGTGAGACCAAAATGTCCAAAGTAAAAAAAATGTACAATGTTATTAATTTAGAGATCAAATGAAAAAAAATAAATAAGCATTCGAAATTGATGTGGGAGTAAATAATGTTAATTTAATTTTGCTGAAAAAAATAAACCAAAAATATCGATGTCATAACTAGGTATCTACGTATTCGAACTTTACTACCGTTTACAACTTACAATTGACTAAAATAAAATTGACAAAAATTGCAATTTTCACCAAATTGTTCTTTGAGTTTACATTCATTGAAATCCAAATAAATCCTAAATTAATTTATTAAGCGACATGGCAAAGAGATGCAAGTTTTATAAGGGAGTCAATAATGTCTGATTGTCCGCCTGTGGACCCGATAACTGGCAAACGCTTGGACCGACCTTGGACCGATGCGGTTCAAACTTTGCACAGTTGACCTGCATGGCACGCGTAAGTGTAACAGCCTATTGATCCCGCAGGGACAACCCGAGGTCATGCCGCTTATCTAAATTCCCTTCTCACCCAATTTATTTCTCTCTGGTTGTTTAGTGATGACACCTAATTGTAGATGTATGAAAGACCATTAAAATGAAAAAAATGGGCCAAATTCTTGACAGAACAGCTTCCTAGCTCGATCCAAAAATAGCGCTTTTAGAAGAGTGTTTGGAAAAATGTTAAGTCTAGGTAAAAACATTTATTATTTTCCGATGTATAGAATAAGAATATTCAATACAAAGTAGGTTTCTAGTTAAAAAAATAAGTAGCCCTACACTTGACTGTTAAGGGACAGTTATGTGAAAATGTGAATACGATCATTAAATGGGCCCCTCTATATGAAGAAGATTGTCTTAATCATCTTTGATATCCTCGCTATAGTTTCCGCAATAAACCGACCTGTATATAAATTAATTAAGTAACATTGATTGAAATAAGTATAAGATTACCATAACTGTCAGAAAAGAAATGATCATTGTACGCCCTCGGCTACTCCCCAATTCGTCTCTTTATGCGCAGTTAAACCCCTATAAATAATTCCTCAAACTCTAGGCATGAAAACTATCTTATACAGGGTGTCAATTAATTGAGTGCCGATAATACAGGGTGTGCATCCTCGGGTGATTTTAAGGAGAAAACTTATATCAGCAGATGCCCTAAACGGCCTAAACCTGTTAGTTTTTGAGCTACGGGGTGTTAAAATTTTAAGAAAAATCACTCTTACATATTTTTATGAAATTTTGTATACACCTTTTCATCAATAAGGAGCATTTTTTGACGTAAAATATTTTTTTAAATTTTCACCAGTGACGTTCGAACGGGGTTTGAACTGACCATTTTATTTATTAAGTTTAGTTCCTCCTTAAAATCACCCGAGGATTGACAGCCTGTATTATCGGCACTCAATTAATTAACACCTTGTATAATCATTACCACCGTAGAGGTAATAACGATATAACCGTATTTATTTTTGTTTATTCCGAATTCCATTGTTATACTTGGACACAAACCCCTTAAAGTAATAATTCTAATTAGATTTTTTATGATTTGTTCTCTCCTAAATACTCCACGTTGTGTTACTAGACGTCCGTCCGCCCGGTCGCTGCTAGATCTTTATCTTAAGGGCTAAGTCAATTTGTTCATGTACCATAATTTTACACCTTTGCTGTTTATTAACGATCCTCGAGATATATAATTTTTAATTTATAATTTCGTATTGTCTGTTGGTCTGTCTGCCTATCCGTGTGCATGATAACTTTGTTTAGAACCGTCGGATCACTTTGAACATTGGTACGCATGTTCTTAAGCATATAAGAAAGGTCGGTATTGTTTTTCAGCTACGTAGACTAACGGGTCAAAAAGGTACAGTCCAAAAACCTCCAAAAAGTAAGGTTCTTTTATCATTCTTGTTACAAAGAACATATGAATTTCCGGTTTTTTGTGTTAATAAATATTCCTTAAACCTCAAGCAACTATGCAGACGAATTAAAAAAACTTGAACATGCGCAAGCCAGCGTTCATAACTGCACAATTTTTTTATTTATTGAGATATTTGAATGAAACCTTGTATATAGGCACCTCAAATAAAAGTAAAACTAATGCCAAATTTAAAAAAAATTTTTTGAAATAACAAAGTTCATTATATTTACAGAGAAACGGAACAATGTAAATATTGCCGTAAGAACGGCTGTAGTATAAACCCCCTCAAAAATCAGTTTATAAAAATCGTGCCAGCCGTCTCTCAATTAATTGAAGTGTCAAATACTTTAAACTCACTCGGTATGTATTTATACCTATAAATAAATCGAATTTCAAACATCATGCATTTGATATTCCAACTTTCATAAAGGAAATCGAGATATTTTATTTCGATTTGTATTTGTGAAATATTAACCAATATCAAAGTGAAAAAAATGATGATGAGAAGATACCGCTTTTATTTAAAAATGCAATTTGCGTTATTTCTACAGCTCTTTGGTTTATTGCGTCCACCCTACGAGTAAAAACTCGTAGCGTCCACCGGAAGGAGACAAGGAACGCCATTATTTAATTCCTGGTTACAGTAAGTACTGTTCGTTGTATTAAATTACAACAATATTTCAACAAAATAAAACGAAGACGCCGTATTTTCCGTTTTCCATTAACCGACCTGACTCTTTATATTCTTTGGAATAAAAAGTAAAAATTACCTACACGCATTCACAAACACACATAAAAAAGAAAATGAATACGAATAAGCATGTAAGAGCGTTTAAGTACTTACATCTCCAATCACCAACATTGTAAAAAAATTCAGTTCACGCACAAAATTAATACACACAAGTAACGTCAGGCACGAGCTAAAATTGATTACTGATTTACAAACGTGCTTTGTCTTCTATTTATAATTATACGAAATAATAACTTAATTGGTACCGGATTGGCCAAATTAATGAGCCATTTAGTGAATGATACGTCATTCGTCAATGGGAATTTGGGAACGCTGATTGGGTTGACCACTTTACCGATCCACCTTTTTCAAATATACTGTCCGTTTCAATTTTCAGTAATATTTTGTATTTAGCTATTATTTGCATTCAATCACCACCCTAAACATTAAATGAGAGCTTACTGCACTAGTGACATTAAAAACACAATTCCCTATTATTTACTGAGATATGGCACCTACACATCCTGTCATTATACCTGTAATTTTCTCTTATTTTATTGTTTTTGGTATTAAATGTTTGTCAATCATTTGGAACAGCATCTCTTGACGGCAAAAAGAATGGGGAAAATGATGTTGAACAAATATCCCACATATGTTCCCATTACGAATTACTACAACGTATACAGGAAAAATCTTGTTAGGTAATTGCTGTAAAGGGGGGTTTTTGGTTTCGCTCACTTTAGCCCCGCTTCACTATCAGTACAAGAGAGGGATAATAAATAAATAAATAAGTGCAGAAAAGGTAGCGTAATGAATGGCATTTGTAATACATTGTGCCTTGATGGACACCATTTGGACCTTTTTCTGCATGGGAAATGTTAAAATACATTTTTAGATACCTAAATGAACCCCAACATCCTCTAGAATCTTTACTTTTTTAAGTATCGACCATGGCATTTGATGAATTGTGTCCAAGTGTGCTATTTCTTCCAACTACCTACACACTTTGTTTCAATAGTTACTGCGATATGTCGCAAAATGATAGTACCTACTACCTATTTCCATTTTGCACATTTTAGTATAGGTAAGTATACGTACATGATATTTATCTACATATGTAGTTCCTTTTGGGGCATTTCCAATGAAAAAAAGCATTATTGTGCTGCCCGTCCGAATATTGTTCATTCAACGGTCATATACCTACAACCTACTAGATCCTCATATAGTTCTATTTCCATATTTTGTTCGAAGTGGTCTCTAGGCCTGCACCAAGAATGCAATTTTTTCAATGCCACATGATACGATAATCAAATTACACCAAAAACCTAAATGTGCCGCGAACACTTAGTCTGTTTATTACCTACATTGACGATTTGTGGTTGGGTGTAAGAGCAGAGCTAGTTTGACTTTTTCCCATGCAAAAATCAAATTCAGAAATTAGATGCAAAACAAAACTGCAAAAGTGTATAATTTGCTACACAAGGTTTAACTGTTTTGACTATTGGCATTTTTTTATTTTTGGAAATGCGATAAAACGATCGACAAAATTAGTTTTATGTCTTTTGAAAAATAGGGCACAAATTCACAATTCACAAATTATTCTCACTCATTTTTTATGTACTTCACTGCTCTGCGTAGTAGTGGTACCTACCTACCTTTTGTTTATTGAGAAAGTTTTCAAGTAAACATTAAAACTTTTTATACGCTAGCATAGCTTTTTAAGGAAAGAGTTGATATATAACTCGCAATGGAATGTTTGTTTTATGGTAGGTAATTAGTCAATTAGTCAAAGATAAGAAAGACATAATACTCGCTTTCAAAGGATAGTCATTATCATAAAATTAACTTGCACAGGAAATATGTAATTAATGACGGGCCTTTATTTAATTGAAATGTCGAGATAAGCAGTACACCTACTTTGCAAATATGAGCAGGCAGATAGTATAGTCATTGAAGTATAGTTGTATAGATCTTAATTACAGTTTACAGGTTCAACATGAGATTTATTAGCTTTCTAGCGCGAGCGAGGGATCATCGTTTTTTGGACACGTTAAAATTTCATCAAATGTCGACGTTTTAGTTTATATCATTTTAAGCAACTTTTAAAGAATCAAATTTTTTCCGTCTGTATGTATATGCGTACGTTGGCAATTTACCGAGGTAACGGCTCGACGGATTTTGTTCAAATTTTGGGTATATGCATACTGAAACGAAAAATAACGAGCTGGATTTTTGATAAAAAAAATTGTGGAGCGCCGCAACAGCATCGAACTTTTTTTTCAAATAGCAACCTAAAATTTTTATTAAGTTGTTCGAAAGACCTAATTTTTCTGCGTACAACCTACAAATATGGTGTCAGGTTTTATTACAAAAAACTGTATATAAAAAATGTATTATTCGTTCAAATTTATTGTATCGCCTTCAAACAAGGCCCTTTCAAAATAATGCACTTAATACGCCAACGGACAACCCAATCATCAAAACATTTTTTAAACGCATTTGTTTAGAATCGACTTCATACTTGACTGGATACGAGTGCCT
This sequence comes from Photinus pyralis, assembly GCF_008802855.1. Classification (NCBI taxonomy): domain Eukaryota; kingdom Metazoa; phylum Arthropoda; class Insecta; order Coleoptera; family Lampyridae; genus Photinus; species Photinus pyralis. The sequence goes on from NW_022170249.1 coordinate 63,672,742, forward strand.
CAAAGTCCAAATGAATAATATACTGTGCTTCAGCTTCGGCATAGATAAAACTGATGTTTGCCGATTTATGTATACAGACGCAGAGGGAAGGTCCATCAAAATATTGAATAAACACACCACCCTAGTATTTTTATTCAATTTTATTGTTAAGCCTCCGACGTACAATGACATGAAATTAGTATATTAAGATACAAGTGTATAATCAAGTCTTTAAAGCACGCGCAACGAGTTTAAGGGCACGACGCAAAGCGGAGTGCCTTTAACGTTGCAAGTGCTGGACGTGTAATGAACGATATTTTTTATTATACTTCTTTTAAATCGATAACAAAAAACAACAAACTCGCTAACGTTTTTATTTTGTGACAGTTATAGAAAATGCGTTTTATTGGTTACTCTCAAATCATTTGAATGGCGATTTGTTTAATTAGTTTATTTCAGATAAGGTTGACGAAACGTCAAAAAATGTCACAAATTCTCAAAGAAGTTTATCTAAATATTCAAACATCTACGAATTAAAACGCAAAATACTTACATATGAAACATTACGACGCATATAGAATTTCTGAAAATTAGTTTTCTTCCCTGTAAATTTGTATTTTAAAGCAATATTTTGGGTATTTATATTCAGCGCACGGAAAGAATCAAAGGGGCCGGGAAAAGTGTTTCCGTGCGCTAGTCTGGAAAAGGCCAGATACCATTATTTCTAATACAGGTGTAAATAAGGTGATTTCAATGAAGTATAATAAAAAAATTATTACATATATGCATCTAGATACAAATTAGTGGCGAAATGATGCCGTCTTTTTGGCAATACATTTTTATACCTCAAAAACTACTTTTTGACATCACCAGTCTTTGCAGGGGCGTATGTGTATTGGATATTTCATCAAGGACAATATACTTAGTCAAAGTTATGAAATCTCACATTAATCTGTCTAGATTTTCAAATGAATCTTATGGTTAGAATGTCGATATAATTAATGAAACACTTCTATAATTGATGGTAATACTCGTTTTGGTATCTCCATTGATTAAATAAACTCGAGTAATCAATAACCCATTTCCTGTGTAATGCAAATGTCATTACAGAAGAATGCAATTACCAATTCATTGATTACTTAATTCTACAATATTATTTTACTAGATAATGAATGTCATTACCCACCTATTTTCCGAATTTATACATTTTAAGAAAATGGAATGAGTAATATTGAATATTGTGTCCATTCCTGCATTCATTTTTTCAAAATAGTTATCGGTCTCAAATGATTAAAAAAAATGTCGTATATAGTCATGGTGCTTATACATCTTTCTTATACCCGCCCGTCCCTCCAATTGTCGATGTCGTAGGCTATTTTTTACTCGAAAGTGGTAGGAACCACTCCTGAGAAATTTAATAAAAGATGCCCTAGCAATTACTCCTGTAGGTCTGTATAATATTTCGTATAATTAGAAGTTGCACAAAAAAGTTTATACCTACATAAATTGTTTTGCGACAAGTTCATATACAAAGTATTAACATTCATTAAATAACAATCTTTTTATTTTGTATAATGTATAATTATGATTGTCTGGGTTGTTACTTTTGTATTTAGATTTGATATCTATTGCGATTCAACCTTCAAACGAATTTCCTGTATTCGGTGCATCTATAATGTATTATGCGTAGTGCCGACTCGAAGTATTTTTGACAAGGTTTTTCAGTTATACGTAATCATGGGAAGATCTAGTTTTCGCAGCGATGTGACTGTGACTTCATCTCCGGATAGAAGGGTAGAACCTAAAGAAAAGGAATAGACGGCGCAAAGTGGAGCTAAAATTAAAAAGAACGGGACGTTCTTGTGTTGTGTATCGAAACGTAAAAGCGGAAATTGGCGGGATGGCGCGGGGCGCTCTCATTCCCGTTTTCGATTATATAATTTTTTCTACAGTCGATACCCAAAGTAGGCATTTGCGCTCGTATTTGACAACGCAAACGTCATCTTTTTCGAGGAATGTCACTTTGTCGCTTATAAGGGACAAAATAAAAAAACGCTCGCTCTTCCAATTATTAACTATAAATCAAATATGCATTGCTCAGAGTATCCAATGACAACGAGTAAATGACATACATCTAAGATGATCTAAGATGTCATCTTTAATTTGAGTGAAAGATGTAAATTTTTGGAAATATGTGAACTGCTCGATTGTAGAAAAAATCTTGTGTGTAATTCAAGCGCAAATTGATTGTCGATTTCAAGACTGTCTCTTTCAATCGACAATACATCATTTTGCGCTTTTAATACACAATAGATATTTTCAATTGATTTTAGTTTCTGGATGTAGGTGTAGAATTCCATATGCGACAAACGTCATTTATTAATATATGGTACCGATAAAAAGTGAAATCCGTAGTCAATTGGGTGCAAAAGAATCTAATGAAATCTATATACAATGTGTTTTTTTTTTAAATGAACGTACAGTTTTGCATACAATGTACTTACTTAATATTCTTATGTTCAGTTAAAAAAATACCTCAATAAATATTAATTTATAACAACTGTCACTAATTTTTTTTTGTAAAATGTATTTCACTAAGGAAAAGTACCTAATAAATAATTAAAGAATAACAAAATATACAAGATTTGTTTTCCATGCAGAAGAAGTATTCGCATCTTATTAGATGAGAAAAAAAAATCTTATTTCAATTGGTGTCAATATAAACCCTTAACATGGGGAGCAATAATCTGCAAAAAAACTTTTTCCCATGTTAATTGCCTATGTTCGCTTTTGGTATATTCACCCGGTATATTTTTTACTAACCCACTTACGATACTAATTCTTAAATTGTACTGTCTAAAAAGGTGTGCAATTCTTACGAATCTCAACTTACAAGACTCTTTTATCAAAAAAATTATTATTAGGTAAGTACCTATTTAAAAAAGTATTGTAACAATAAGTATTTTCAAGAAATCTCTAGTGTTGTAGTATGGTAATTCCAACACAGGATTTTATGTTTCATGAACAGGTCGACATATTGTCTATTTGGCAACAGGTTTTTGCTACTTGTGCAACTTTCTAAATTATTAGTTTTGCCATAATTGTTCAGAATCAATTTACCCTTCGCGGTGTAACATTGTACCTTCCTATTATTGGTGGAGTGAGTTTTGTAAGCTGTAAGTACCTTTCGATCAACTTTTCCAAATATAAGGTGTAATACAGAGTAAGTAGGTAAATTTATTTTTACGTTTTTAAAATGCCTTTTGAAAAGGATCAATTTAATATTAACGTTTTAATAGATTGTATAGTTTATGCTTTTAGGTCTGTGGAGGATATTAATTTTAAAATTAGGAGCCCTGATTGTAAGAAATTCTTAGATAAACTTCAAGACGTACAAATTTTAGCCCCAAACTCAAACAAGGACAAAGAATATATAAAGAAAAATGTTAAACGTGCGCTAAAAATGTTAAAAAGTTATGGGATGGAAACATGAATAATATTCGGGATCTTGTACGTTCCCGTTATGTAATTGCATCTAGTTGTAAGAACTTCGGTGAATAATTTCATAATCAATCTGATATATTTCCCGTCACTTCGAACCAATCTCTTGGTCTCCTAGACGAAAAGTTTAGTGCAGATATTTTAGACAACTTTAGCGGTGATGTACCCTTTGACCAGATTAATGTAGTTTCTGTTTCCATCCATTCTCCCGAGTCTTCATGGAAAAAACCCGACGTCGATGTAGGAATTATCTACGAATCGCAGTTGAGAGAATCAAGTCTTCATAAAGATAAAGATGCTATACCACTGCATCAAGCCGGTACACTTTCCGCGTTCAATCAATCTATCCCATCGTTAGCTAAAAATCATGATGTATCTAAAACAATTTTACCGTTGAACGAATCTAAGGCCACCATGAAAAATTGTGTTATTATAAGAAATACAACGTGGAATAAAATGTATGATTTAAAAAATAATGTAATGAAAAGTGGCTGGACAGATCACATGAACAAATACTTTGAAAAAATATTTCCCCTATGTGTCTTAAAATTTAAATTTCATAGAATAAATAAACCGAAACGTCCCGGAAAAATTACTTTCCTTGCTAAGGCAGAATGCAAGCATTCTAAATGTGCAAAATTCACTTTCTTTTGCACAGAAAATTTAGCTTTGCCAAATGATAAGGAAATCAACATTGTTAAAGTAGGGATAATTCAACATTTTGATGAAGCGCATCGACGATTTATTAAAGGTTCTCACAGAGCTAAGTTAGGTAGGGAACTCTTATATACGACACCCGGCATTTTAAAATTGAAAAAACTTGACGCTTGTGATAATAAAGTTTTGCTAGCTGGAAATTTAAATTATGCACCTGACAGCGTTATATTGAGAAAAATTTCAAGCGAACAGCATAAAAAATATGATCTTGATAAGGACCCCTTTCTTCATCTTCAGAAACTCCAAACCTATCTTAAAAAAATATTTCCAGGCAAAAAAATCCCTGGTTACATTCAAACCATAAGTTACGATCCATTTTTCGTGAGACTTGTAACCGAAAACCAATTGAAACATTTGCGTGCCTTTGTCATAAAAAACAGAAAACCCGTTTCTTTATACTTAGATGCTACGGGAACTTTGATTGGTAGACCCAAATGGATTAAGAAAAAAATCTTATATTACGCGATAATCATGAAAAGCCAAAACGCCACCTCGCCCATTCCAATTTGCGAGTTTATTTCTTCATCCCAAAATATTCCGGCACTTGCCTATTTTTTGAATTCGTTTCATCTAGATATGATCACCGTTTTTGGTAACACATATTTCCAGCTACGAAAATCAAAGAGACACATAATTGGTAAAATTGAGACCGATTTCAGTTTGGCTTTAATACAGTCCGCTCTTCTAACTTTTAATAAAATTGACTTAAAACAGTATTTAATCGAGTGCTGGTACTCAACCATCAAATCTTCGGCATACTTTGAAAATATTTTGGTAAAAATTCATGTTTGTTCATCGCATTTTTATCATTTGTGTATAACAAACAGTAAGAAATTTTCAAAATTATTTGTAGTAAGAGAGGTGTTCAAAAAAACATTTAGTATTATTATTAACAGTACTAGCTTGAAAGATATGTTTGAGTTATTTAAACATCTTTATGTGATTTTTGGATTAAAGACTAAATGCGTACATTTTGACCAATCGTTTATTTACATTAACTCCTTTGAGCGTAAAACACAAAGACAATACATTTTTCAAGAACTCAAATATGTCTGGAAACCCGAGTTAGCAATACGCGACGGCGAAACAATAAAACAATGTTCCCCATTTTATAAACATTTTTACTCCTTATGGCAAAGTTTAGAAAACTTAGGTTTAAATATAGATGAAACAGGAGAAAACAATATATTTTATAATAGCAATTTTATGAAATATCTTTTGGAATCCGTGTTAACATATTATCCTATTATATCTGGCTTGATCATAAAGAAATTAGGGTACATTCGTGATAATAACGGTGTAGTTGAAAGTTGGTTCAGAATAGTAAAAAAGGACATATTTTTAGGAAAAATGCGAAATTTAGCTGCCAGATATATACGTAGAATGTCTGAATTAATTACACCGAGATTAATTCATGAAAAGGTGCCACTTAAAGCGACTAGAAAAGGCAAAAAATCAAAGGTTACTACATCAAATAAAATCAAATCTACCCGTTTAGTTACAAAATCAAGTAAACATATAAGCAAGGGTGGAATAAAAGTTTCGGGAGATCAATCGTCAATTACAACCAAGGAAGAGGAATGGGGTAAACGAACTGAAGACATAAACAAGTATATCAGTAAATTTTCTGTGGCTCCGCAAGTGATCGACTTACATAAAAATTTTTTATCTAGTACACTAATACCCAATAAAACAGATTCATTAATCGAGTGTGATGAATCAAGCATTTACTTAGAAAACCTCCCACCTTCAGAATTCTATTTCGAATTTAATTCACAAAATGCGAAAAATACTGATAGTCCTCAAAAAAAGGACAGCGAGAATGTTTTTGAACAAAATATATCTCCTGGTAAAGAAACGTATTCAGACATGCGTCAAACAGTAGATCTTGATATATTTTCGAACTGGGAATTATCAGGGTTTCGCAATGAAGCTACTTTGCAGCTACCAATTTTAGAAAACCATTTAGTTGACAATATAAATTATTACATACATAGGGATTTTCGCTATATTGTTGGTATCTACACGGGAAAAACTAATTGTATTTTAACTGAAATAGACTCCCTTGATTTTGCCTCCTTAGATTCCAACAAATGGATAACTAATCAAGTTATTGATATTTGCTTGGATTTGATTATAGGAAAAATGACAAACATCAAGTATGTTTCAACACAAATAGATATATTCACTAGAGAAACTTTTCCAAAAATTGAACCAACTATAGAAAAATTTTTGTATGTAGTCCACGAAAATCAGAACCACTGGTGTTTAATTTACGCAGATCTTGTCCATAAAAAATTTTATTACATGATCCCCTTAAAAATAGAGAATTGGAAAAGACTAGAACATATTGGCGCAAGTTTGACAAAATTTTAAAGGCGAACGACATCTCAACGAGTAATTGGACATGTGACGTTCTTGAACATGTTTTACAAACGGACGGTTGTAATTGCGGTCCTATATGTATATACATAGCTACCTGTATTATTGAAAATAACACACCGCCGTTTTCTGTAACCACTTACAGAGACACCATTAAAAGATATTTATTAATTAATTCCAACGATATGATTAATATTTGCATTCATTGTTCCAGGGAGAAAGCTCCACGGTTTGCAGAACAAACAATGGTTGAATGCTGTATGTGTCCTAGATGGACCCATTCTTATTGTGTCTTGCAAAATAATACTATTTATAAAATTGATGACGCAACGAAATTTAAAAATATACAGTTTAAATGTCGATTGTGCATGATGCAGACGGCAAGTTCATGATCATTATTCATTACAGTATATGTGCTTAGTATTCCACTGATTAATTTTATTAAGCCTAGTCACACATCGTTCAACCGTTGATTGATAAATATAATCACTCAACGGTTCAACTAACTTAGGTAAAAATGCAAGGGGCTTAGGAAAAAATGCACGGGCTTAGGCTTGCACCCATTGAGAGGGTCTGCATTTTTGTTAGGGAAACGTCCTCCTTGCCTCGCCCGCCCTGTTTTTTTTTCAAAATTTTTAGGAAAAAATGCACGGGCTTAGGCTCGCACCCATTGAGAGGGTCTGCATTTTTGTTAGGGAAACGTCCTCCTTGACTCGCCCGCCCTGTTTTTTTCAAAATTGTTAGGTAAAAATGCACGGGCTTAGGCTCGCACCCATTGAGAGGGTCTGCATTTTTGTTAGGGAAACGTCCTCCTTGCCTCGCCCGCCCTGTTTTTTTTTCAAAATTGTTAGGAAAAAATGCACGGGCTTAGGCTCGCACCCATTGAGAGGGTCTGCATTTTTGTTAGAGAAACGTCCTCCTTGACTCGCCTGCCTCGCCCGACCCTGTTTTTTTTTCAAAATTAGGAAAAAAGCACGGGCTTAAGGCTTCGCACCCTATTGATGAGGGTCTGCATTTTTTTAGGGAAAACGTCCTCCTTGACTCGCCCGCCCTGTTTTTTTTCAAAAATTGTTAGGTAAAAATGCACGGCTTAGGCTCGCACCACATGTAGAGGGCTGCATTTTTGTTAGGAAACGTCCTCCTTGGCCATCGCACCGCCTGTTTTTTTTCAAATTGTTTAGGAATAAATTGCACCGGCTTAGGCTCGCACCCATTGAGAGGCGTCTGATTGTTGTTAGGGAACGTCCCCTTGCACTCGCCCCGCCCTGTTTTTTTTTCAAAATTTGTTAGGAAAAATGCACGGCTTTAGACTCGCACCCATTGAGAAGTCTGCCATTTTTGTTTAGGAAACGTCCTCCTTGCACTCGCCCCGCCCTGTTTTTTTCAAAATTGTTACGGGTAAAAATTGCAACGGGGCTGAGGCTCGCACCATTGAAGGGTCTGCAATTTTTGTTTAGGGAAAACGTCCTTTCCTTGCCTCGCCCGCCCCTGTTTTTTCAAAATTGTATAGAAAAAATGCACGGCTTAGCTCGCACCCATGTGAGAGGCGTCTGCATTTGTAGGGAAAACGTCCTCCTATGACCTCGCCGCGCCTGTTTTTTTTCAAATTGTTAGGAAAGAAAAAGCACGGGCTTAGGCTCCACCCACATTGAGAGGGTCTGCATTTTTGTTAGTAGAAACGTCCTCCGTGCTCGCCCGCCCTGTTTTTTTGTTTCAAAATGTTAGGTAAAAAATGCACAGGCTTAGGCTCGCACACCCATTGAGAGGGTCTGGCATTTTTGTTAGGAAACGTCCTTCCTTGCCTCGCCCGCCCTGTTTTTTTTTTTGTTCACAATTGTTAGAAGTAAGAATGCACGGGCTTTAGCCGCACCCATTGAGAGGGTTGGCATTTTTGTTAGG
>NW_022170249.1:63681319-63745897 GCF_008802855.1 Photinus pyralis
AACAGGTAAACAGATAAACAGGTAAACAGCTATAACAGCAACAGCTTTATTTAAAAACAGATAGTGTTTACCTGTTTATCTGTTTACCTGTTGATCTGTTTACCTGTTTATCTGTTTACCTGTTGATCTGTTTAGTTTACCTGTTTATCTGTTTACCTGTTCAGTTCTATACTACTTTATTTGTTTACCAGTGTATACGTTTGATCTTCTGTGTCTCTCGAAATCTATAATCAATCATTAACACAGATCAGTGACGCTCAGTCACCACTAGCGGAATAACCTTCTGTTTACTAAAAAAAAAAGAAGGCCCCATTCAATGGAGCTATTTCCATTGTCAATCATTTTCCTCCCCGTTCATACGGGCATCCATGAACGCGATGGATCTCAAACCGCATCGAAGTTATTCCGGTTCGGTTCGAGTTTGAGTACGATTCGCATTTGTGGAGTTCGCAATTAGGCTTGGGCTGTGGGTCCAATCGTGTTCGATTTGTGTTCAGGTTACTGGGATCGCATTCAATTAAGCGCGCGTGTTCGGATTTAAAGGTCGAGTATTCCAAGACAACTGATCTATTTCCTCGCACAGATGGGTTTAAACAGAAACACCTCACTTTAAATCAGACGGATCGCCTCTTGCGATACACGCAGAATATAGTTACTATTTAGGTGTGTGATATACGAGCGTATGTTGACCTATTATAGCCAAATCTGATTTAACCTGCTTCGTCGTAAAATTTGGCAATTTTAGTATCGCCCATGAATATCAAACACTCGTTGTAGAGGTTAATCAATCAATCGTAAAAATGAGTCAATGCGAGGAGATTTTAACCAGTTTGTCAGTGAATGTTTTGCATGGGGAATCGAACCCGACTTGTTATGGACTGATTTAACTTATGAACAGGGCATGGTAAACCAGCGGTTCGTTTATTACAGGGATGATTGAACCATTCGTCAAGTAAAGGAACGACCCCTTCACGTTAGAGACCTTCAATATTACAGTTAGTTACCATCATACCAATCGAGTGAGAAGGCATTAAGCCCGAGATAAATGACCTTCTATACGTTAAGTGGGTTATTTTTTATGCAGATTATATTCGCTGAGAGACTTTGGAAACGACCATTAAAATCAGCAGCCACGGTAAAAATACTCTAAGGACAAGTATTTCAATAAATATGTTGAAAAAAAGATTTAATGAAGGAGGAACGCATATCGCATTATGAAACAATTCCTGATCTTCCCCCGATTAGAGCCATCGTGTAGTGCTAGTCGTATCAGAAGAACTGCTTCCGTATGACGAGCACAGACCATGGCATCAAAACGTACCTGCGGTTTTATTTTTATTTCAAACTAAAATTTACTTTATTGATGTCTGATGTCATTTTTGAGCGACTTTATTGACGAACTTTCACTAAGCTGTCCAATTGCACAGTTATTTATTTATTTATGGTGACACTTCCGACGTACAGAAGTTTTTAGATCGCATCAACAACCGCCTGTGTGACCTAACGACAGTCATGGTACACTGCCCCCGAGACCCGCCGCCTTTACATACCCTCCGAAGCATGGTAATCAGGATGTGTTCTGTACTACTAAAAACTGTCAAGTTGTAAGATTCGATCTCATCGCAATAGAGATGATACGAGGGCGTTGTTTTTAACGATTCCTTTAATTCGTGAAAAAAAGGTGTGCTAATGCGAGTAGTCTCGCCTGTCTTAAGAGATCCCGTCCCCTTCAAAATTATAAAAACTTTGTCTGGTAGTACCTTTGAAACTACTTTGAGTTCTATTTAACAAGCTATCTAGAATGAAATTACTGTATAAAAATCTTGATTTTTAATGTTTTTATCGTCAAACAACCAATCTGTGGTAGCGTAGTATTCGATTGCCGAAAACAGTGTCAGTTAAGAGTACCTATAGTAGGAGTGGATGATGACACTAATTTAGCCAAACGATGGAGCGTAGTTCAGTTACCTACACTAACTCGCCTTTCTAGACTTTCGAAACACACCTTCAAAACATGGAACAGCCTCTAACCAACAATTGGTGCAATTAAACCTAAAATCAAGATAAAAGTTTACTATCAAATCCATGGTAAGATGGAACGCGACAATCCTATCTAAAAAGCCGTTTGTAATATTAAGATAATTATAAAGAGGATAGACCCGATTTTTAATACAAAAATCCCCTTCGGCTCGGACGATCAGGTGTAGCTAGATTTCTTTCCGCCATTTTGTGCCAATATGACGGAATTGGCTGATTTATAAACTTGAGCGAGATATTTAAGAGCTACACCAACCCTTAAAGTTTGTTCGAAATCGCTTCATAATTACGAAAGTGTTTCTTGGAAGTGATTTATAAATATACTGGTGCCATTAGAATAGGTAAATAGATAGAAATCTACTTGATGTTTCTTACCATTTATTCTTTTACAGATAGGTGGATCACTGGTGCCGATGTGGTAATTAAAAAGAAAACATATTCATTTTAATTTTTTATTTGTCTTGTAAACGTTCATCAAATATAAACAACGGAATTTCGCTAATTATTATATAAAGTAGGTATCACCTAACTAGTTTATTATAAAATGCGTAAGTATCACAAATTCTATACTGGTACACTAATTTGACAAACTTTTCCTCTCATTGTTCTTGGAGACACATAGTTGCTTCGGCGAATGATGATTCGCGATTGTCATTGTCTTCACCTTCTTCCGTTTTAAATTTTTTATATCCATAGGGATACGACTCGTAACTGATGAAACGCCTTTTCAATAGATTCGGTCGGAATATTTTCTCTCTTTGGACGGTTAAAACCAGATGTTCTGCGGTTCTTTCAAAATTCTTATACAATATCTTCTGAGGTGGCTCTTCGTTAATTATCATGTTTTTCATGGTGTCGAAGTTTACGAGTTTTGATACTTCATGGTTAATTGATATACCTTTTACCTTACACGATTGAAAACATTTGTCTTGGGTAGGAGAGTAGACCACAAACCCATAATTTTTTGGACCACCCGACGCAAACTCGGTGATGTAGCTTCCTGGTCCGTAACACTCCAGTTCGTTGGTCATGTCACCAAGGCTGTCGCCTGTTTCGGGCTCATATTCGCCTTCTCGTGAAATATAAATAACACTATCGGTATCAAAATACAATACCCTTTCCCCTAATTGATCCAAGTATGAGTACAATTTTAAACGGGCTTGTGCTGTGACGTACGCTGCAATTGAAACGTTAACGGTAGTTAAAGGAGTATACGATTCCTCTTTGTATTTATAATTCACTACCAATGTTTCATCGTTTATTGGTAAAATACCAACAACTTCAATTGCTGGATCAAATAATAGCGAATACAGTTCGGTCGACTGCTTAACAATTTTTGTCTTCGCTTGATTTTCCCGTTGCCCAAATTTACCAAAAAATGAATTTAAAATAAGTTTTGCCAATGAGCGCAGACCTGGGTTAGTTACAATACTATCAAAATCCAAATGAATTCCTTCTTTTTCAAAAAATTGAGCAATATAAGCAATTTTCTGTTCGAAAGTTTTACAGTTTGATGGCCATCCACTCGCTTCCTGTTTAATTTTGATAAATTTATTCATCATTTCTGTAAATAATCCCGCTGATTTCCCATCATATTGTTCGGTTTTATAATCCCAAACTTCGTAGATTTGTAGAACTTGATACCCCTTTTCTAAAGCTTTAACAAGTTCGTCAACAACCCACGTTCCCACAATGGCCCTCTCCTCCGTATTGTGACAACATTCCCCCTGATTGAAGCTCTTTGCGCATGAGAAACACAGAGGGAACATTAATTTTTTATTTAGTTTTATCGGAAGTACCGGGTGAAATAAATTTTGCGGAGGTAATACCTTACATTTAATGATGCCGTCTACTTTGGTAACATCTAGATCGATCAAAGTCATTCGAGAGTAAAACTTTAGGGTGCCCTATCGGAAATTTTCCATACTTACAAACCCAAGGGTACAATGAACAGATATCAATGTATTTTATTTTTTCCCCTTCTTTCGCTTTGTAATAAGACTTGATGTTTCCGGTTCGGCCCCCATAAAAACTATCTCTCGTATTTAAAGGCGCAAAATTGATCAGTGGGTGGTCAGATATGTACTGTGCCATATCCGAGTTTTTCTCTTGATTAAATTCGCATTCCCACTTTACTATCACCTCGTAACCTAATTGATTTAAATGAACGATCTTCGAACGGGTATTTTCATATCTTAGATTCATGGTTTCGTCGCCGTTATTATATACTGGTTTATCACGATCATTTTTAAAACATTTTGTGCATCCGTGGTAGAAACACCCCATCATTTCGAAGACTTGATTGGTTTCTGCGCAATACCCATCGACGGACAAACCACCTAGTACCATTTCTTTCCCTTTAGCTGCGTGCAATATGTTAATGCCCCTTACTTTTTCCTCCCATATTAACCACTCAATTGCTATTTTTGATTGCTTATCTCGATAACGATACCCGTGTCGAGGAATCAAACCGATAGTATCCGGTTTCAAAAAGTTTCGACGAAACAGTTTATTACAAGAACTGGCAATAGTGCAAGCTTCTGAAAATGGGCACACGTTCCCCGCTTTAATTAATGATTCTCTAAACTTTAAACAGGCCAGTGTTAAAATATCTACGTCTAATACGCAGTATGTCACAATTTCTTTTTGCATGTCAAACACTTTGTCTTTGTTTTCATTATACCAAAGAATGAACTTTTCTCGGTCGTCTGCCATCATTGTATTTGGGCCATAGTACCCCATATCGGGATAAGGTCCTATATAATTTTGATTTTCAAGCGTATTAAAATGGTATGGGAAATAGCCTTTTCGAAAATTATCTTTCAATCCAAACGCTTTGGGTAGTTTCGCTAGAGCCATTGGAAAATAGTTCAAGGAGTCCAAAAATGTGACATTATCGATATACATAGAAATAATTTTAGATCCCCGCATAATCATCTCAGGTTTAAATTTAGTTTTGGTTAAAATGTAATTTAAAATAAATTGATGATCATACGCTTGCCCATTATGAGCCAAAACGATTACGCGTTTGAATCTTTTTTTTATCTCTAGAATGTAATGAACAAATCTTTCAATAACATCGGAAAATTTTAGGATCTGCCGTCGAACGGCACAGTTATTGAAGATAATCTTTTCCAAGGGATCATTTAGACACATCTCGCACCTTTGGTTAAAAACGCACAAATTTGGCTCGTGTAAAGTTTTCAACTCGCTAAATTTTTTGTCTTGCGTACATTCAAGGTCATAGAAAATGAATAAAAAATCTTTTAAATTAGGTGATGAATTATCTACAGGCATATAACAAAGATGATCATCTGGCCGACTTTTCTTGCATGTTTTACAGTAATATGAGTTACATTTGTGGTCCGTCCCTTTTCGAACTGTTTTGTAACAGGTTTTACACTTAAATATTTTTTCGCAAATTGTTTTATGCTCTTTATGCCCTAATTCTTTGTGTTTATCAAAACATGTTTTAGAGACAAAATATCTGCAACAGTCTGGGCAATTTATTGCCTGACCACGATCGCATGGAGGAGAATGTTTGCACGATGAACAAACACCAACACACTTGTGATCGAATTTATTGTTATAGCCCACGTGACACTTGTCGCAAAAATACACGCACGCAAAAGCAGCCGTTAGTGAGGTTATTACATTGTAATGATTATTATAGTACAACAAATTAATTTTTAGCGTTGCCTCAGAATCACCCTCGAAAATAAGATCGCGCCCTTTGGACCCATAGTTGTAAACAACAATTTTAAAATTATTTAGATGCGACTGAAACTTTTCTAATTCGGGTAAACCCGCCCCGTTTCTTCCAATCTCAATGTCGGCTTCTTGCATTAATTGTTTTGCTTTCTTATATTGAATTTGTGCTATATCCTTTCGTATATTTTGATAATCAGGATCATCAGTTGTATTGGCTATAGCAACAACAAGAGCTCGAGGTAAACATAAATTATCTACATTTTTTATGTAAACAATACCTCGCCTTGCTTTACACTCCTCCTCGAAACCTATGTATTTGCTACAAGCTGATCTCCCCCTGCCTAATGGGGTACGGACAATGGTCGCCTCCAAACAAAAAGTTTCTGTGCTCAATCCGTCCGAATTTGATTGATATATAGACGAAATTAGCTCCCATATGTCTTCAAAATATACTGAATCAGCGCGTTGGAACTTCAAATAACCCCCTCCTCGCGAAAATTTTTTAGAACAAAAAGTAAATCCTACCATGTCTTCAGCCGAAACCTTATTACATGCATACGTGATTATTTGCCTGATCGCGTTCTTAATCCATAATATGCTATTTTCGTTAGGTGGTATTTGTTTTAACCTAAACTGAATAGATCGTCCTTTTAAACCAAATCGTTTGACGTTCTTTTCAAACTCACTCTCAATTACAAACTTGCGCATAATTAGATTATTTTTGGAAGTAATGTAGCAGAGGAGTATTTCTTGTAGAGTGTGTACCTAAGTGATCTTGTTTTTCACCGATACTAGGTACCTTACGCCAAAATAATTTTAACACGGAAGAATAGAAACAACTAAGGTATCGCTTGATGGGTGAAGATGTATTTCGTTCTGGGAAAGATATATTATTCCTTGATGAGTAAGTTTATCAATCAGTATTGTAAAAAATGCCGATTATATCGTCAAGTCAGTCAGTCACACGCGGGATTCAATCGACTACTGAATAAAAATGTTGACAAGTTGGATTTTATACTGAAAAATCACGTGTTCGTAGGCACTGCCGAATAATTTCGTGTAATTTATAAGTAAAACGTGTATGGCTTATTCGAGATATAGGTTTCTTATTTTTGAATAATTCCACACGCACTACGATTAACCAGGATGCATATGCCCGTGATCTACCAAATACTTTTAATGGTACAAACAATCTCAGTTTTTAACAAAACCAGGCTCCTTGAGCTGTAGATGCGTACTAAATCTAAAACGGAATGCGAAGTTTCCCAGAGTTGTAAAAAAGTGATGCAATATAATTTTACACGTTGTGCAATTTTGCTTAATGATAAGAGATTTGATTAATTAGTCATAAACACTTCCAGGTGCAATAAGCTACTGTGAGAAATTGATTTTTTTAGTAATTCTTTACACACTAAGAATTAAGTAGAGGTAGGGCGTATAAGCCGTGTGATCCGAAGAATAATTTGTAATAGAACGTGGATAGCTGAAACAAAACACAGCAACACCTTGCAGTTAAGCTGCACTTGCGTACTAAAGGGAATGCGACGTTTCAGATTGTAAAAACTGACGCAATAATTAACTCGATTGTTCAATTTTTCGTAATAGTAATTGATTTGATTGAATTTTTAATTACAGCCGTTCAGGGTAGTAAGAGTAACCCAATTATAAATTTGTTACTACACTTTATCGTCGACTAAATGCACTTATGCAGCTGGGAGGTGTAAAAGTAACATCCGTCACTCACTTGAGCTTGGTATGAAACTGTCTGGAATTGTGAAAACGTTGAGCTTTTATAGAAACCGAATAATCACGTGATTGGATTAAAGTCGATACTACTTCGACAAGACTTTAAATTTCAATGAAAATTGGTTAGGCAATTGATGGAAGACAAAGCACACCTTCTAATCTGTAATTTTTCGATACTCGTACGGAGACGTTAACAAAGAAACAGAAGAACCACCTCCACTAACCTTCAAGCGGATACTGACTGACGTAGTAGGATAAATGCAATTTTATTACAGCTGTCACTCGAAGATGATGCAATGTTAGGTAATTTTTATATTCTATAAATAAATGCATTCCTCTGCAGGTGATTTCCATAATAGGATCAACTTCAAATTTCGACGCGCTCTGGCAAAAACCCCCTTAAATTTCCGCGCTGACACCGTAAGAGATACCTAGCCTACTTGCCAAAATACATGAACTATGGAGGCGATTAACATGAAACATGTAAACCGGGTATAACGAGACAGCGTTCCAATATCGGAAATCTGAGTGCAGAGTGTCTGCTCTAAGCACCCGAAAC
Source organism: Photinus pyralis (assembly GCF_008802855.1). NCBI lineage: Eukaryota > Metazoa > Arthropoda > Insecta > Coleoptera > Lampyridae > Photinus > Photinus pyralis. Next base: position 63,689,373 of record NW_022170249.1, read on the forward strand.
AACCCCCAAAATATGATTCGCACCCTTGGCCAACTAGCAAAATACCTTCTCTCCATGATGCCTTCACTCGAACTGGCCGAAGGTCAGACAACAAGACGTCGTAGATACCTAAAGCGCACGTGCGCGATAACCTCACTGTCTGGCGCGTCACGTGACTGTCTGGCACAAGTGACCCTCTATCTACTGACTTACCTAACCATCACCAAACTAGGAACTACTTAAACCTACCAATGACTTAACCTAACCCATCACCAAACTAAAAACTACTTAACGAATGACTTAACCTAACCCATCACCAAACTACTAGCCTAAAAAAACAATCTATAACAATAATTCACCGGGCAAGACACTGTGAACTACTTGTATCCCGTAGTCGTTGAGGTGTATGCCGTCTCTATAATAAAAAAATCTATGGTGATTGCGAAACAAATAAATGAAATATACTTACGTCTCAAAACATTCCCTTCTTCCACCAAGGGCTGCATTTATATCACAAACTTGGACGCGTCCTGTAAATTGAATTATTAAATTATTTAAAACACTATTATGAGACTACTTACTATCTGTGTAACCCCTAATAAAATTATTGTACTGATCCAACGCCGCGCGTTGGGTTTCTGTGGCGCCTAAAATGGGCGCCAACGTGCACAAGTATACTTTCCGGACCTCTTGACTTTTTAAAGATGTCAATATACGCAAGAGGCCCGTCCTCATTATATGGTATTTCGTATTCTAAAACAATGTAATGTAGAAGGATTTTTTTTCCTTTCTATGTGCACTTACCCTAAGAATATCATTTGTTCCAATCATTAGAACCACTTCCTTGGCCAATTTGTAACTAAAATTAGGCGATTTGCATCGCTGCCCCCGTTTCTGCAGCTGGGCAATTGTCTGGCCGCCGATGGCCAGTTGTACGTAAATTTTAACATTTTTTTGGTTTAACACCTTCATCCGACAGTTGCGTTGTAGTAGGACTTTGTTGCCGTACCGCCTCAGATTGGATGCACCCAGCAACGTAACTTTATCCTGAGATAACAATATCATTATTATCGAAGCAAGACCAATATAAAGAAACAATGCAAATAGACAATCAACCGTATTAGACATAAGATGAGTAATATAAACTATTTATAGCAAACAGCAAATTGTATATTCGAGTCATCGAGTGCGTTCAGTCCTCATTCACTTAGACCCCATCCCCATCGTCCCACAAAAAATTGTCGGGCTAATATGCTTTAGTACTCGTACCGTTGTTTAAATAAAGTACTTATCATTACCTATACACTATTCATTTGACTGTGGTTCTTGTGAACACCTCGAGATAGGCGAGATCCCAAAAAACACGTTAAATGATGTAAATAAAAGTTCAATTTCTAATAATTCAAATTCCGCACGAAAATATTTCCTATTGCATTAAAAATGCAGTCAAATACTTCTGTTATTCGGCCTATGATTTATACAAAATGTTTAAATTAAAGCCTCGTAAATAACTTCAAGATTTACGTGTTCCAAAATTTTCTTCAAAAACCCTGTCCGTTATTGTTCATTTCCGTATGCGTAGGGTGTATACTAGAATTACCTATACCGGGGCTGTCCGATATAATAGTATATTATATTATGAGGAGCTAAAATATTACTTTTTATGGCGAGCCAGTGTTTGATACTGACGAGCCGTAAGAAGTTACTTTAGCTCCGCATAATATATGCTATTTTTTCTTCAAACGTGAGAATAGCGCCCAAATAATGGTTTTCAAATCGGAAGAAATATTAACCCGATCGTTATAGGTAGCCGTGAGCGCGTCGGCCGTGGTGACTATAACAATTGCTATAGTTAGCCATTAGGTATTAGCATTGAATAAAAACACTATTTATTCAATGGTATTAGGTAGTTTCGACGTTTTAATTGTGGGCGAGTTTTTTGTAGGTAAGTATCCTTTCAGTTTTTAGAAAATTACGACCTTAGTAATTTCTGTAATTCCTTTAGCGATCATGGATTGATATTGCACGCCACCTAACATGGAGGAAGTTGCTTTAGCGGCGGTCGAAAATTTACTTCCTAAAAGTCAAAGGAAATCTACGACAAAGCTTGTAGGTAATTTATTGATTGGTGTAAGCAAAAGAACGCAAAAACCTACTCGGAACATGTGCTTCTGGCTTATTTTGTTTAAAGAGACATGGTGGCTAGAAGTCCAATTGTGTGGCTGAAGGTTACATAGAAGACTCGATTTCAAATAAAAATGAAATTGCACAATAGTATATTATATACCGCGGGACTGAAGTAGCACTTTTAATCTCGAAGGTAAAGTTTATGGCCCGACCGCAGGGAGGGCCATAATTTACCTGAGGGATTAAGACTACTTAATGGAGTGAAGTGTCACTTTTTGTCCCGCCGGGATTAAATTTGGACGAAAATCCCGGAAGGATGAAATTATTAACAAGGCAATTTCAGTAGGTTGTTCCACATTTTGTATGCGGTACTACTTCTTAAACGCATCGTACTGCTGCTCATATATAACTCTCGCCAGGAAAGATTGCCGGTCACAGAACACTTGATCCCGATCTACAATCTCTGTTTTTCGTAAGGTGCTAGCGATTTCCGGGATAGTATCGTGTCAATGTTGAACGAAAAGACTTTTTGTTCAACATTAGCACGATCCTATTCCAGAAGTCGCTCGCATCTTAATAAAAACAAAGATTGTACATCGACACAAGGTGTGCTGTGACCGGCAATCTTTCCTGGCGAGAGTTATAGTTTTTTGGATTTCGGTGGTATCAATTCTTCATCTACTTCGGCTGTTCTTTTATCAAAATGAAGTACACCTTTGTCACCCACGTCCAAAATTATGACACTAGCAATGACAGTTTCCAAATTATTTTTGTTACCATAGCATAGGATAGGGTTTGTCGTACCAATGCAACGTTCCTATGGTAACTTGTTAAGCAGCGATTTTTTGAAAGAACGTTTTCTCTAACTCCATACATATTAAGTGTTTCAGTTTCGGAAGTACGAAAAATATCGTATATACCTTGCGACTGAAGTAGTAGTCTTAATCCCTCAGGTAAATTATGGCCCTCCCTGCGGTCGGGCCATAAACTTTACCTTCGGGATTAAAAGTGCTACTTCAGTCCCGCGGTATATAATATACTATTCGACAACTTTAGAAAATCCAGGTTTATCAGATGGAATGACTTCAATTACTCCTCCATTTGAAGTAGAAACCAATCCAGTTTTTGAAAAACTTCATTCATTCATTAGAAATAAGATGAGCTAAACAAAACTTGATTCTTCAAAACTTGGATGCTGCAGGAACGAGCTCAGGGTTTAATTTCAATAATGGTAATATGACTAACTGCACTTTCAACATTAACAATTATTTAAATAAATAAATAGCTTCTTTGATCGACTATATTTTTATTTCTGTTAAAATTAGAAGGAAAGATCAACGCACTTGCTAGGTGAACGAAGAACCTAATGTAAATAACATCAAATTGTCAAAGCAAAACAATGTGACACTGGCACTGAAGCGTTTTAATGCCTAGGCACTAAAATACTTCACTGCCGCTTGTTCGATTGTTCTAAAAAGTCAAACTTTAACTCAGAGTGCTGGGCTACGTAATGTCAATATTATATGACGTTTGAAGAAAAATATTTTTTTCCGGCCGCTAGAATATCACTGATAAGAGTTTCATACAAAGATGTTATAATGTGGTCCTCCAAGTGGTATTTTTTTTAAAGTGGTCCTCAGGCCACTTGAAGTTGCACAGCCCTGTTCTATACTAAAATATGAACACAATCGGTCGAGCCATTACCTCGGATAATTGCCAACGTACGGACGTACATACATACATACAGACGGAAAATATGTTATTCTTTAAAAGTTGCTTAAAATGGTCTAAAACTTCGACATTTGATGAAATATTAACATGTCCAAAAACTGGTGATCGCAATAGCCACCTAGCTCGAGCTGGGAAGCTATTATAAAGTATTGTTACCAAGATAAATGAAAAACAGAAAACTGTTAATATAAGAAACATAATTTAAATGTATTTTTTATTACTTAAATACCTACACCTTCAGGGTCTTTTATTAAAATTATTTCCCTGGGAAGCATGTGTTTTTTTTCCATTTTTCTTATTCATGTCTTAGACAATGGCGAATCGCCCATAGTTTGGGAAAAGTGACCTACTGTGTACTCTTTCAATTTACGAGTAGTAATCGAGGAATATTTTTCTTCGATTGGCGATAGTAATTTTTATGTAGCTATTTCCGGATATATTAATCTGAAATATTTGCTGACTTTTACCAATTGCTTGTGAGACCAAAATGTCCAAAGTAAAAAAAATGTACAATGTTATTAATTTAGAGATCAAATGAAAAAAAATAAATAAGCATTCGAAATTGATGTGGGAGTAAATAATGTTAATTTAATTTTGCTGAAAAAAATAAACCAAAAATATCGATGTCATAACTAGGTATCTACGTATTCGAACTTTACTACCGTTTACAACTTACAATTGACTAAAATAAAATTGACAAAAATTGCAATTTTCACCAAATTGTTCTTTGAGTTTACATTCATTGAAATCCAAATAAATCCTAAATTAATTTATTAAGCGACATGGCAAAGAGATGCAAGTTTTATAAGGGAGTCAATAATGTCTGATTGTCCGCCTGTGGACCCGATAACTGGCAAACGCTTGGACCGACCTTGGACCGATGCGGTTCAAACTTTGCACAGTTGACCTGCATGGCACGCGTAAGTGTAACAGCCTATTGATCCCGCAGGGACAACCCGAGGTCATGCCGCTTATCTAAATTCCCTTCTCACCCAATTTATTTCTCTCTGGTTGTTTAGTGATGACACCTAATTGTAGATGTATGAAAGACCATTAAAATGAAAAAAATGGGCCAAATTCTTGACAGAACAGCTTCCTAGCTCGATCCAAAAATAGCGCTTTTAGAAGAGTGTTTGGAAAAATGTTAAGTCTAGGTAAAAACATTTATTATTTTCCGATGTATAGAATAAGAATATTCAATACAAAGTAGGTTTCTAGTTAAAAAAATAAGTAGCCCTACACTTGACTGTTAAGGGACAGTTATGTGAAAATGTGAATACGATCATTAAATGGGCCCCTCTATATGAAGAAGATTGTCTTAATCATCTTTGATATCCTCGCTATAGTTTCCGCAATAAACCGACCTGTATATAAATTAATTAAGTAACATTGATTGAAATAAGTATAAGATTACCATAACTGTCAGAAAAGAAATGATCATTGTACGCCCTCGGCTACTCCCCAATTCGTCTCTTTATGCGCAGTTAAACCCCTATAAATAATTCCTCAAACTCTAGGCATGAAAACTATCTTATACAGGGTGTCAATTAATTGAGTGCCGATAATACAGGGTGTGCATCCTCGGGTGATTTTAAGGAGAAAACTTATATCAGCAGATGCCCTAAACGGCCTAAACCTGTTAGTTTTTGAGCTACGGGGTGTTAAAATTTTAAGAAAAATCACTCTTACATATTTTTATGAAATTTTGTATACACCTTTTCATCAATAAGGAGCATTTTTTGACGTAAAATATTTTTTTAAATTTTCACCAGTGACGTTCGAACGGGGTTTGAACTGACCATTTTATTTATTAAGTTTAGTTCCTCCTTAAAATCACCCGAGGATTGACAGCCTGTATTATCGGCACTCAATTAATTAACACCTTGTATAATCATTACCACCGTAGAGGTAATAACGATATAACCGTATTTATTTTTGTTTATTCCGAATTCCATTGTTATACTTGGACACAAACCCCTTAAAGTAATAATTCTAATTAGATTTTTTATGATTTGTTCTCTCCTAAATACTCCACGTTGTGTTACTAGACGTCCGTCCGCCCGGTCGCTGCTAGATCTTTATCTTAAGGGCTAAGTCAATTTGTTCATGTACCATAATTTTACACCTTTGCTGTTTATTAACGATCCTCGAGATATATAATTTTTAATTTATAATTTCGTATTGTCTGTTGGTCTGTCTGCCTATCCGTGTGCATGATAACTTTGTTTAGAACCGTCGGATCACTTTGAACATTGGTACGCATGTTCTTAAGCATATAAGAAAGGTCGGTATTGTTTTTCAGCTACGTAGACTAACGGGTCAAAAAGGTACAGTCCAAAAACCTCCAAAAAGTAAGGTTCTTTTATCATTCTTGTTACAAAGAACATATGAATTTCCGGTTTTTTGTGTTAATAAATATTCCTTAAACCTCAAGCAACTATGCAGACGAATTAAAAAAACTTGAACATGCGCAAGCCAGCGTTCATAACTGCACAATTTTTTTATTTATTGAGATATTTGAATGAAACCTTGTATATAGGCACCTCAAATAAAAGTAAAACTAATGCCAAATTTAAAAAAAATTTTTTGAAATAACAAAGTTCATTATATTTACAGAGAAACGGAACAATGTAAATATTGCCGTAAGAACGGCTGTAGTATAAACCCCCTCAAAAATCAGTTTATAAAAATCGTGCCAGCCGTCTCTCAATTAATTGAAGTGTCAAATACTTTAAACTCACTCGGTATGTATTTATACCTATAAATAAATCGAATTTCAAACATCATGCATTTGATATTCCGACTTTCATAAAGGAAATCGAGATATTTTATTTCGATTTGTATTTGTGAAATATTAACCAATATCAAAGTGAAAAAAATGATGATGAGAAGATACCGCTTTTATTTAAAAATGCAATTTGCGTTATTTCTACAGCTCTTTGGTTTATTGCGTCCACCCTACGAGTAAAAACTCGTAGCGTCCACCGGAAGGAGACAAGGAACGCCATTATTTAATTCCTGGTTACAGTAAGTACTGTTCGTTGTATTAAATTACAACAATATTTCAACAAAATAAAACGAAGACGCCGTATTTTCCGTTTTCCATTAACCGACCTGACTCTTTATATTCTTTGGAATAAAAAGTAAAAATTACCTACACGCATTCACAAACACACATAAAAAAGAAAATGAATACGAATAAGCATGTAAGAGCGTTTAAGTACTTACATCTCCAATCACCAACATTGTAAAAAAATTCAGTTCACGCACAAAATTAATACACACAAGTAACGTCAGGCACGAGCTAAAATTGATTACTGATTTACAAACGTGCTTTGTCTTCTATTTATAATTATACGAAATAATAACTTAATTGGTACCGGATTGGCCAAATTAATGAGCCATTTAGTGAATGATACGTCATTCGTCAATGGGAATTTGGGAACGCTGATTGGGTTGACCACTTTACCGATCCACCTTTTTCAAATATACTGTCCGTTTCAATTTTCAGTAATATTTTGTATTTAGCTATTATTTGCATTCAATCACCACCCTAAACATTAAATGAGAGCTTACTGCACTAGTGACATTAAAAACACAATTCCCTATTATTTACTGAGATATGGCACCTACACATCCTGTCATTATACCTGTAATTTTCTCTTATTTTATTGTTTTTGGTATTAAATGTTTGTCAATCATTTGGAACAGCATCTCTTGGCGGCAAAAAGAATGGGGAAAATGATGTTGAACAAATATCCCACATATGTTCCCATTACGAATTACTACAACGTATACAGGAAAAATCTTGTTAGGTAATTGCTGTAAAGGGGGGTTTTTGGTTTCGCTCACTTTAGCCCCGCTTCACTATCAGTACAAGAGAGGGATAATAAATAAATAAATAAGTGCAGAAAAGGTAGCGTAATGAATGGCATTTGTAATACATTGTGCCTTGATGGACACCATTTGGACCTTTTTCTGCATGGGAAATGTTAAAATACATTTTTAGATACCTAAATGAACCCCAACATCCTCTAGAATCTTTACTTTTTTAAGTATCGACCATGGCATTTGATGAATTGTGTCCAAGTGTGCTATTTCTTCCAACTACCTACACACTTTGTTTCAATAGTTACTGCGATATGTCGCAAAATGATAGTACCTACTACCTATTTCCATTTTGCACATTTTAGTATAGGTAAGTATACGTACATGATATTTATCTACATATGTAGTTCCTTTTGGGGCATTTCCAATGAAAAAAAGCATTATTGTGCTGCCCGTCCGAATATTGTTCATTCAACGGTCATATACCTACAACCTACTAGATCCTCATATAGTTCTATTTCCATATTTTGTTCGAAGTGGTCTCTAGGCCTGCACCAAGAATGCAATTTTTTCAATGCCACATGATACGATAATCAAATTACACCAAAAACCTAAATGTGCCGCGAACACTTAGTCTGTTTATTACCTACATTGACGATTTGTGGTTGGGTGTAAGAGCAGAGCTAGTTTGACTTTTTCCCATGCAAAAATCAAATTCAGAAATTAGATGCAAAACAAAACTGCAAAAGTGTATAATTTGCTACACAAGGTTTAACTGTTTTGACTATTGGCATTTTTTTATTTTTGGAAATGCGATAAAACGATCGACAAAATTAGTTTTATGTCGTTTGAAAAATAGGGCACAAATTCACAATTCACAAATTATTCTCACTCATTTTTTATGTACTTCACTGCTCTGCGTAGTAGTGGTACCTACCTACCTTTTGTTTATTGAGAAAGTTTTCAAGTAAACATTAAAACTTTTTATACGCTAGCATAGCTTTTTAAGGAAAGAGTTGATATATAACTCGCAATGGAATGTTTGTTTTATGGTAGGTAATTAGTCAATTAGTCAAAGATAAGAAAGACATAATACTCGCTTTCAAAGGATAGTCATTATCATAAAATTAACTTGCACAGGAAATATGTAATTAATGACGGGCCTTTATTTAATTGAAATGTCGAGATAAGCAGTACACCTACTTTGCAAATATGAGCAGGCAGATAGTATAGTCATTGAAGTATAGTTGTATAGATCTTAATTACAGTTTACAGGTTCAACATGAGATTTATTAGCTTTCTAGCGCGAGCGAGGGATCATCGTTTTTTGGACACGTTAAAATTTCATCAAATGTCGACGTTTTAGTTTATATCATTTTAAGCAACTTTTAAAGAATCAAATTTTTTCCGTCTGTATGTATATGCGTACGTTGGCAATTTACCGAGGTAACGGCTCGACGGATTTTGTTCAAATTTTGGGTATATGCATACTGAAACGAAAAATAACGAGCTGGATTTTTGATAAAAAAAATTGTGGAGCGCCGCAACAGCATCGAACTTTTTTTTCAAATAGCAACCTAAAATTTTTATTAAGTTGTTCGAAAGACCTAATTTTTCTGCGTACAACCTACAAATATGGTGTCAGGTTTTATTACAAAAAACTGTATATAAAAAATGTATTATTCGTTCAAATTTATTGTATCGCCTTCAAACAAGGCCCTTTCAAAATAATGCACTTAATACGCCAACGGACAACCCAATCATCAAAACATTTTTTAAACGCATTTGTTTAGAATCGACTTCATACTTGACTGGATACGAGTGCCTCAAAGTCCAAATGAATAATATACTGTGCTTCAGCTTCGGCATAGATAAAACTGATGTTTGCCGATTTATGTATACAGACGCAGAGGGAAGGTCCATCAAAATATTGAATAAACACACCACCCTAGTATTTTTATTCAATTTTATTGTTAAGCCTCCGACGTACAATGACATGAAATTAGTATATTAAGATACAAGTGTATAATCAAGTCTTTAAAGCACGCGCAACGAGTTTAAGGGCACGACGCAAAGCGGAGTGCCTTTAACGTTGCAAGTGCTGGACGTGTAATGAACGATATTTTTTATTATACTTCTTTTAAATCGATAACAAAAAACAACAAATTCGCTAACGTTTTTATTTTGTGACAGTTATAGAAAATGCGTTTTATTGGTTACTCTCAAATCATTTGAAAGGCGATTTGTTTAATTAGTTTATTTCAGATAAGGTTGACGAAACGTCAAAAAATGTCACAAATTCTCAAAGAAGTTTATCTAAATATTCAAACATCTACGAATTAAAACGCAAAATACTTACATATGAAACATTACGACGCATATAGAATTTCTGAAAATTAGTTTTCTTCCCTGTAAATTTGTATTTTAAAGCAATATTTTGGGTATTTATATTCAGCGCACGGAAAGAATCAAAGGGGCCGGGAAAAGTTTTTCCGTGCGCTAGTCTGGAAAAGGCCAGATACCATTATTTCTAATACAGGTGTAAATAAGGTGATTTCAATGAAGTATAATAAAAAAATTATTACATATATGCATCTAGATACAAATTAGTGGCGAAATGATGCCGTCTTTTTGGCAATACATTTTTATACCTCAAAAACTACTTTTTGACATCACCAGTCTTTGCAGGGGCGTATGTGTATTGGATATTTCATCAAGGACAATATACTTAGTCAAAGTTATGAAATCTCACATTAATCTGTCTAGATTTTCAAATGAATCTTATGGTTAGAATGTCGATATAATTAATGAAACACTTCTATAATTGATGGTAATACTCGTTTTGGTATCTCCATTGATTAAATAAACTCGAGTAATCAATAACCCATTTCCTGTGTAATGCAAATGTCATTACAGAAGAATGCAATTACCAATTCATTGATTACCTACTTAATTCTACAATATTATTTTACTAGATAATGAATGTCATTACCCACCTATTTTCCGAATCTATACATTTTAAGAAAATGGAATGAGTAATATTGAATATTGTGGATATTTTGTTGTCCATTCCTGCATTCGTTTTTTCAAAATAGTTATCGGTCTCAAATGATTAAAAAAAATGTCGTATATAGTCATGGTGCTTATCTCTTTGAGGAGCAGAATTTCTGACAAAATAAAATCCCAAGTGGGGCAAAATTTTTAATGTTAGTATATTACAAAACGAAATAGATAACTGGCTTAAATATGTACAAGTCACATAAACAAAACGTATTTTTTCAAAAGTGAGCTTATTTTTTTCAAAATTTGAGGTGGTATGTTAACTGTACCACCAATCCATTATTCTCATACATAAGAGTTTTTTAAATACATAATGTGAAATCAATTTAATTGATATGATACTTCTGAAAACAGGATTTCTTTTTGCTTAAACATAAAGGTACTTGACACACGGAACAAATCCAATCTGTGCGCACCTGTTTAGCTTTGGTGCTGCATAGTGCACATCTTCTTCGGGAGCTACGTGCAGGTTGATGTTTTGAAGAACACAGTCGTACTTCAGGAGGGATGAACGGTTTTGATTTCTTCACTTGAATTAATGTCCTGGGTATTGCATTTGACGAGCGTCGCTTTCTAGACACCAACTGTTTTGCCAACAAACCATTTATCACAGCACGTCTAAAGTCTTTAGCAGTAATTTTGGGTAAATCCAATAGTTTATAAATGCAGTACGCATTTACAACTGCAGCATCCAATAAATAGAAGAAAATTCTATGCCACCATTTCTTACTCCGCCGATCAATTTTATAACTTGATAATAATTGATCAAACTTATCAACATAATTCATGTTCCGATTATAATCGATCACTGCATCAGGACATGGGATCATAGTTGTGCTGCCATTTTTCTGTTTCCGCTTTACTTCACTCAAATTTTCTGGATCATGACAGTTTGATATAAGGTGTACAGCTCTATTGTCCTTCCATTTTATGGCTGCTAACCCCGTATTGCTGGTAAACCATTGAAATTCACCGCGGTTCATAGTTCTGTCGGGCTTGAACGTAGGTAGATACCGTCGTGCCATGTTGACTGTCCCAACAGCATGTATATCATGCCGTTTCAAATCTTCCATCAATGGGACGTTATTAAAAAAATTGTCAAAGTATAACATGTGATTTTTACGACGCAAATGAGATGTAAGTTGATGTATAACACGAGAGCCAAGGCAGTTTTCCTGAGAATTTGTTTTACCTGTGTATAAATCAAATTTCAAGCAGTATCCACTTTTATCGGCAAGTATCCACACTTTGTAGCCTCGTTTGATTGGCTTTTTGGGCATATATTGTTTCAACGAATTACGTCCCTTGAATTTTATCATTGACTCATCGACAGCTATTTGTTGGTTTGGGAGCAAGCAGTTTTCAAACGTTGCTGACAATGCATCTATCATTGGACGTATTTTGAAGAGTTTGTCAAAATTGAGGGACGCACGGGGAGGCATAAGAGAGTTATCGTTAATATGTAAATGTGACAGTAGCCAACTGAATCGTTTCAAGTTCATTAGACTACAAATGAAAGCGTCATTTAGATCAGGCGCTGTGGACCAATAATCTTTGTAACTTGGGGACTTCTTGATGCCCATAAGCATATTGATACCCAAAAATGTGTTTATTTCGGTTGTGTTCGTGGGGACATAGTTTTTACCAGAAGATTGTTTGACTTGCTCTGCATATAAATTGGTTTGAAATACCAAATTTTCAATGAATCCTTCTGGTACTAATTGTTGGAAAAGTGTATAGGGGGTTGGCTTATCTATATTTTTTATAAAAGCAGGCACCCCAGAGGGATGGGTAAATATTGGTGGTGCAGTAGGTTTATAATCATTTGACCATGTTGGTGGACTATAAACTTGAGTGATAATTGGTGTAGTAATTGGAGTAACATTGTTAATAATCAAATCTCTCACAGTCGCTAATGGTAAATCAGATTCTGAATCTTCACTGCCTGAAAGAACGATTTCTTCAACTTCACCACCTTCAATATTATCGACAAGTTCTTCAGCGTCAGAAACAGCAACTTCCGATTCTGAATCTGACGGTATTGACTCCTCAATACATTCTATTTCCTGATATAATTCGTCTAAAGTCATATCTCGCAGATTATAACTTATCCCGTCCACTCTGAATCTGGACATTTTGCCTACAAAACCACATGCCATCAGAAGGTATACAAGCGGAACAGCGGTACACAAAACGTACCACCATAAAAGTAACTTCATCTTCAACAAGAATTCAAACTCCATGTTATTTTAGCTCAGAATAATACTCACCAATGTATATCAAGTCACAACTATTTCACTATCGACCAATAATTCCAACCTTTACATCAAATAAACACAACAAAACATTCCATAGCATTTATGACAAAATAACTGACATTTGGAATTACAGATTACACCACACTCAGTTACCGGCTATTTCTATTTACCTTCAACGGTCCATAGGGGGCGTTAGCATCTTGTGGCTTAGGAATAATACCACCAATACATTAGTAGGAATAGTACCAACAAGTGGTACATATTTTGGACCACCGCCGCTCAATAACACAAAAAAAAACGGTACAATCTGTCTACCACTGCCCCTCAAAGAGTTATACATCTTTCTTATACCCGCCCGTCCCTCCAATTGTCGATGTCGTAGGCTATTTTTTACTCGAAAGTGGTAGGAACCACTCCTGAGAAATTTAATAAAAGATGCCCTAGCAATTACTCCTGTAGGTACGTCTGTATAATATTTCGTATAATTAGAAGTTGCACAAAAAAGTTTATACCTACATAAATTGTTTTGCGACAAGTTCATATACAAAGTATTAACATTCATTAAATAACAATCTTTTTATTTTGTATAATGTATAATTATGATTGTCTGTGTTGTTACTTTTGTATTTAGATTTGATATCTATTGCGATTCAACCTTCAAACGAATTTCCTGTATTCGGTGCATCTATAATGTATTATGCGTAGTGCCGACTCGAAGTATTTTTGACAAGGTTTTTCAGTTATACCATTGAATAAAAACACTTTATTCAATGGTTATACGTAATCATGGGAAGATCTAGTTTTCGCAGCGATGTGACTGTGACTTCATCTCCGGATAGAAGGGTAGAAGCTAAAGAAAAGGAATAGACGGCGCAAAGTGGAGCTAAAATTAAAAAGAACGGGACGTTCTTGTGTTGTGTATCGAAACGTAAAAGCGGAAATTGGCGGGATGGCGCGGGGCGCTCTCATTCCCGTTTTCGATTATATAATTTTTTCTACAGTCGATACCCAAAGTAGGCATTTGCGCTCGTATTTGACAACGCAAACGTCATCTTTTTCGAGGAATGTCACTTTGTCGCTTATAAGGGACAAAATAAAAAAACGCTCGCTCTTCCAATTATTAACTATAAATCAAATATGCATTGCTCAGAGTATCCAATGACAACGAGTAAATGACATACATCTAAGATGATCTAAGATGTCATCTTTAATTTGAGTGAAAGATGTAAATTTTTGGAAATATGTGAACTGCTCGATTGTAGAAAAAATCTTGTGTGTAATTCGAGCGCAAATTGATTGTCGATTTCAAGACTGTCTCTTTCAATCGACAATACATCATTTTGCGCTTTTAATACACAAATAGATATTTTCAATTGATTTTAGTTTCTGGATGTAGGTGTAGAATTCCATATGCGACAAACGTCATTTATTAATATATGGTACCGATAAAAAGTGAAATCCGTAGTCAATTGGGTGCAAAAGAATCTGATGAAATCTATATACAATATGTTTTTTTTTTAAATGAACGTACAGTTTTGCATACAATGTACTTACTTAATATTCTTATGTTCAGTTAAAAAAATACCTCAATAAATATTAATTTATAACAACTGTCACTAATTTTTTTTTGTAAAATGTATTTCACTAAGGAAAAGTACCTAATAAATAATTAAAGAATAACAAAATATCGAGGGGCCTATTACTCGGTAAAACAATGTACACGTGATTTCAGGCGATGTGGATTGCATCGAACTGCAACGGACTGCGTTGGATTGCGCTGGATTACAGCGAACTGCAAGTTTTTACATGGACTTCACCGCAATGCACCGAACTGCGGCGAACTGCATCTGACTGCGCACGGATTGCGCTGCACTGCGGAGGACTGCTCTCGAACTGCGCTCCTCAAAATGTGTTTTTCTTTGTACCTCGTACATTATGGTTGTGTTTCCAATTTTTGCGCGTGATGGTGTTTTTGATATGCTTATCTATCAATTTAATATTTGATTTATTTTTATAAGAATTCCTTTAAGAATAATATGATTTGTTTCTTCTTTAGCTGAAACTAATCGAACTCCTTTTGATTTTGCTGAAGGAGAGTCAGAGTTAGTTTCTGGGTTTAATGTTGAATATAGAAGTGGGGGCTTTGCTTTGATTTTTATGTGTCTATAAGAAGTGCACCACGTTGAATACACACTTCGTTGCTTAGTTGAATAGTTACATATATGTGCTGGCAGAGGCTCAAGTGATAGTAATATTTGCAAGAAAAGGCAAAAGATGCCATTCCAGATTCCAATCATTTACGTGTATTATGGCCGTATGCACGACAAATTTAAACTGAGCTTAACTTTAAGGTCTCTTAAAATCTATGGCAACCGGTTGTCATGGTTTTTAAGCTACTCTTAAAGATAAGCTCAATTTAAATTTGTCTTGCATACGACCGTAAATTAGATTAGGTCGAGGATTAGGTAGATCTCTTTTGGTACTATGCGCCAGTGATTAAAATCGAACTGTTTTCCCACTAATTTCTTGATTCATTCCGTACAGCTCCCATAGTGGTAGTGAGGTACTGGACCGTCCGTTAAAAAAACAATAGGGTGATGTTAAATTTGTTAAATGCTAATTATACATAGGTATCTCAGCGTGTGAAACAGAATAAGTATAAAATATTTAACAAATTAAGAACTAGGTTTATGATTATAAAAAAGAAGCAGTACAAATCAAAAATATACCGGGTGGTGCCTAGCGCGACGTAGCATAGGGATTTCAATAATTTCTTTATAGCCAATTACTAGCTCCCCTAATTATTTTAGAGCAAAAGTCTAGATACGTTTTTTTAGAGAAAGAAATACTGCATCTGTTCATACGATCACTCATAATTTTCCGTTTTTCAAAACCGTAGAAATCGACAAAATAAAAAATTACATTTTTATAAATCAGTGATGCTTTGGAATCTTTTAACAAACTACAAGCGCATCGCATCTAACTTATCGTTGTTTGACGTCGAACGATTTTCATATTTAATTCTGTTTCAAATAACCGACGCCAGAAAAAGCGTCTATGGAGTAATGTTTTTTTAGAAAATGTAATGCTGAATCTGCATCAGATACTATTTGCTTATCATCTTCCGAAACCAGAGTACATAATCGAAGAAAAAGAAATTCATTCGAGGAAGAAATTGTTCTTAAACTTATATTCGGATTTTCCGCTACTGCAGTCAAAACGTTGAATGTATTGCGAGATGTATTGTCATTTTTCTGATGGTTTTGACGGACATTTTGAACGTTATTGCACTTGCAGTTCTTTAACTAATTTATAAACAAGTATAAATTTAATATACGTCAAAGGAAAATAATGAAAAGTTATCGCTGTTTTTTTAGGTAATTCCAAGGCATATCTGATTGATTGTAAAATGATCCTTTTTATTTTGTCGAGTTCTACGGTTTTGAAAAACTGAAAATTATGTGTGCCTAATAGTTATGAACAGACTATAAAGAAATTACCATTGAAATCCCTATGCTGCGTCGCGCTAGGCACCACCCTGTATATCAAAGTCATTAACATAAACATATCATTTCTTCAAACTTTTCTCCCTCAAACTCTTCTTAATATTCATCGATATGTGCTCAATTTCTCTCATAGAGCAAGGTAAGACTAGGTTGTTGGTAACATATTGGGGTCGTGGTAAAGTGCAAATATACTTTTCAATACTGTAGAAACCCTGCACATCCATGTCTATGTTTCTCAGTTGATTGTTTTTGTGGATTTGAAACCAGTCACAGAGACAACCTATTCCTTTCTTATTAGTACAGTTAGGAGGAGGTGCAATCGGTGCTTTTGGCTGTGAATATTCTTGATTTCGCCATGAAGATCCTGACATATAACTGAACGCTAATACTCTCCCGAATACAACTGAATTGTCCTCCGAGAAAAACGCACACCAATCTCCTAACAAAATTTCCTCTTCTCGACGAGGACTTAAAAAGGAACTTTTGTGTGCAGTGGATGAGGCTTTTTTATAATGAACAACCGCTCCCGCTTGAACTCTTTGAAGTCTGTCACTGCTGACAGAGGTATCACCGTCCATTAGGAACCAACAGTAAGAACTTTTTCTAACAATACGAGTAATCCCGTTTCCATCCAAAACTTTCACAAATGGACTTTCAGGAGCTAGCGAGACATTGGTATACGTTTGAAGTCCTATAGTCCCTGAAGACAGAACTACGAGGTCTTCCATGACATCGTTTTCTTCATCGTCATTGTTTCCAATTCCCAATTGAACTCTGGTATCGTCCCGGATTTCGTTGGTTGCGCTAGGATGGGATGAATCCTCAGAAGTATTCGTCTCGTCAAGTACGGCGGAAATCTGACATTCATCAGTGAGCCTGTCATCGTCGTCTTTTGGAATTTCAGGTGTATCGGTCTCGGTGT
Source organism: Photinus pyralis (assembly GCF_008802855.1). Taxonomy (NCBI): domain Eukaryota; kingdom Metazoa; phylum Arthropoda; class Insecta; order Coleoptera; family Lampyridae; genus Photinus; species Photinus pyralis. The sequence goes on from NW_022170249.1 coordinate 63,706,784, forward strand.
CGGTGGAATCTATTCTTGGTAAAGCTGAAGATGGGCATTGCTCATTTCGCTGTGCTATTCCAAATTGCACGCATACTTTTAACGCAGACTCGTAGGCTGCTTGGACGGTCCGTTCAATCGCATAGTCTTCGGGCATAGCGTGTATTATATTTGGTTGCTCTGTTGATTGTCTATACAGTTTCTGCATTTTGGGGAAATTCACTGTTTCTTTCAAATTTTCAAAACTATCTCCAATGAATTCAATTCTTCGAATGCGCTGAACAATTTCCAAAATACTGAAATTTGTGATTGTACTATTAGTTGAGGTCAAAGATCTAGTTCTGCGGAAAAAGTCCTCACAAGGCTGACTACTGCACAGCCAAGGCATGAAAAGCTGCGGTTCTTGAGTATACCTACATTTTCTTATCAGATTTATCAAGCCATGAGCATTTAACTCTATACAGGTGTAACTGTTAGCCGTGATGAAATTATGACTAAGAGAGTACGCTTCGTGGTTTGATATCCATTTCCTCCATAATCTTAAAAAAAATAGCCAATGCCACATTATTTTGACACGCTGAAGCGGTTGCAATTGAGGATCTAGGAAGACAGCTGTTATGTCCCTCATCATGTCCAAGTAAGTGGCGGTGGCCTCGCTTCCTGGGATATTTCTTATCAAATGTGTTACTTTCTCGGCACATAGTTTTTGAGCGGCTCGAAAGTTCATTTTGTCCTTCACGTCGAGAAAGGACATGGTAAGTTCATGCTGGTCTTTACTTACAGTGTTGATGAGCTCCACAATATGTGCTCTGGATGCAATAAAATGCGTTCCCATGGGGATGATCACAGACGGCATTAATAGTTTTGATTTTAACTTTACAAGCAGGTGGATTGTATCTTGGATGAACACAGGGCGTGAATGATCAAGTAAGGCGTTGAACCATGGCCATTTTTGAGAAGGATCTTTTACGAAAGTTTCACAATACATAGCTCTTAAAAGCTTAGGATCTCCATCTGAAGAGACACCTGTAATCTCTATACCCTCTTCTTTTGCGGCTTTCAGCATCCATTTCCACCGCCGTGTAACCTGTGACGCCTCAAATTTGTTATCTGTTCCAAATAATGATAGACAAAATGGTGCTGCACTTTTCTCCAAAGGCTGTACCATAATGACGTAAACAATGCGACTGACTGCATTGTGTTTAAAATGTTCTTGCATCTGTGTCGCAGACGTCGCAGGAAAGCTGTCTGCTATTGGAAGACCACGATCATCAAGAGCCGGTACGAATCCAATTAACTGGTTTGATTTTGAATCGTACTGTATACGTCCTGTAACAACAGTACCATCTTCACTTGCATACACCCGCAGTGGCAAATTCCTTCTCAATAAAAGCTCTTTCAGTTCTTTCAACCTGAAAACACACTCCGTTAACGGAGCATTTGATAGCAAATTTCTTCTGACGTTTGAAATTGATGGAAAGGGCAAGTTTGAACAAATAATTCCATATAAAGTGGGACCACCGAGAGTAAATAGCAGAGTTCCCAACTCCTTGATGGTGGCACTGTACCTTAATCCTCCAGGTTTTCTGCCAGCGTTATGTTTAGCACATTCTAAGAGCATCAAAAGTACTTTAGTTCTGTCAGCAAGACTGTCAGTCAAATCCACATGCGAATTTTTGAAAGCATTTTGCGTTGCTAGATGTAACTGCTTCCTCATTTGCAGATTTTCCATCAACACTTTGTCTATTTGCTGAATTATTGGGAAATAAACATCGATTTTCTGACACTCCTCGGCGGCATGTTCCAGTTTCCTCCTGTTTCTTATAGAACGTGAATATTGTGACCAGTCTCTTATTTTCGATTGAGGAAGGCTGGTCACCGTTACTTCCTCTCTGCTTGAAAATTTTGATCTTCTATTCTTTCCGCGATTATTTCAGTGTCATCTTCATCTTCAGGAATGGGCTGCATTTTCTTACGTTTCTGACTGATGGGAATACATTCGTCTTCATCCGAGTCTAGACAGATTTCGGCCCGGAGTTTAATACTTTCAGAATTTTTGCATTCAGGTTTGCTTTCGGGTTTGCCGCTCATAGTAACTGGAGCTTGGCTACGAGAAAGTTCAGGATTGGACGAGGGATTGGAGTCTACGGCATGACACGTGTCCTTCCGAGCTGCGTCCGAGGGTGCGTTAGGTACTGTAGCACAGGGTTTACTGTTGAGAAACATGCTCATCACAGTCCTTGGATTCTTCTTCATCACTTCTTTTGCAGCACCAACTATATGCTTCCTTTCCACGTGCCTATAAAAATTTGAAGCGGTCCATCTCCCTCGGTTCTTACTAACTTTGCACTTTTCATTGCAAGTAGGACAGGAAATTGTAGCGATAAAAGAGCCCACCCCATCTTCCGCAATGGTAATCTCTTCAACTCTAGCAGAGGTGTCAAAATTTCCAAAGTTCGATTTCGACATCCATTCGTTGACAACTTTTGATAGCTTCTTTCGTTCCTCGTCATGTTTGGATGTTGCGATTGTCTCCGAAGCATTCGAAGTTGCTGAAGATCGAGTTGAAGGCAAACTGCCTTTTACACCGCTACTCCGAGTCCCATGTTTTTCCCCATAGCAAGTATTGCGCAGTTTGTCAGACACAGCTTTCAATGTTTTTGAATGGCCGCCCAGTATTTTATAACACTCGGGCATGAATGACCATACTGGGCCATAATATTTGCTTAATTCGTGATTAAATTTTTCCTCGTCATCTTTAAATTTTGTTGCCAAAATCCGATGGAACTTTTCGGCCATGAACTTATTTACAAGTTCTTCATCTTGATCGCCGAAATCACGCAGAGAATGCATGTTATTATAGCCCATCAAATTAAGTGTATTTATCAGATGCGGTTCAAGTTGAAAGCCTGCATCAGCCATCAGCTTCCAAAATTCATCGCCTGTCGCCTGAAAGATTTACATTTTTCAAAGTCGAGCAGCAAAATGTATTTCTGTCAACGGACGTGATATTAATGATAAAATCATTCAAAATAAATGTACATAAGTAATAACGAGAGTAACAATCAATTTTTTTTCTGACATTTTATTTCATTCAGTACACATAGCATAGTCTAAACTCCTGATTCTTGAATTTGAATCTCGATTTGAACAGACCTAATAGGTAGGTAGAGTGCTGCGAATAGAATATTGGAAACGTTGGAAATATTCCTAAATAAAAGTTTAAATGCATTTTCAAGTAATTTTTCATAAAAAGAAAATCATTGAACTAACATTTATAACAAAATATGAATTAACTGCAAAGTTAATCCTCGAAATAACCATAATATTGTTATGCTGACGTCGAGGCTGACGCCGTCGCGTAATTTTATCTTTTGCCGCTGACTACGGCAAAGAAAACAATCACACTCGCAATCACACCATACCAATTTTAATTCTGCTATCGTCAATGAACGAGATCCTCAGGAAGTACTCGGAGATTGCTCTGATGTTGAAATTTTTTTAAATGTTTTTTTCATATATTATTTAAAGTCAGAAACATTTCACAAGGGAAAATAATTTTTTTATTTTTCATTTGCCTATTATGCCAATTATATCTGTCATATGAGACATAAAGATGTGGAAACTTACGTTTGCAAGGCTTTTATTGACATCACCCATGTTTTCTTCAGTAATGGTAATGGCAATTGAAATTTGCACATCACTCGCTCAACAACGACTAGTCACTAGATGCATGCTGGCTTTGTTTAGGAAGACTTCGCAAATCTTCGTAATTATTGTGAACTCGATTCGGAAACACTGTAGACATTTGAAAGCGCTCAGTACAGAAGGAATGTGCAACGAACCGGATTGCACCTTAGTGTAGGAAGATTGTCTCGGATTTCTCTGAAATGTGTGGATTGCGAGAAACGGAACGGATTGATGCGAACTGCGTCAGTATTTTATAGTCCTTGTATTTCAGGAAAGATTGAAAGAATTGCACCAAACGGCGGGGGAACTGCGCCGGATTGCAACGAACTGCGCCGGATTGCAACGAACTGCACCTGATTGCACTGAACTGCGGGAAAACTGCACCGAACTTCACTGAATACAGTGGATTGCAAAAATCACGGCGGATTGCAGGCGGACTGCGTCTGGATTTCATAGAACATGTACACATGATTTCAGGAGTGAGAGGCCCCTCGCAAAATATACAAGATTTGTTTTCCATGCAGAAGAAGTATTCGCATCTTATTAGATGAGAAAAACAAATCTTATTTCAATTGGTGTCAATATAAACCCTTAACATGGGGAGCAATAATCTGCAAAAAAACTTTTTCCCATGTTAATTGCCTATGTTCGCTTTTGGTATATTCACCCGGTATATTTTTTACTAACCCACTTACGATACTATTTCTTAAATTGTACTGTCTAAAAAGGTGTGCAATTCTTACGAATCTCAACTTACAAGACTCTTTTATCAAAAAAATTATTATTAGGTAAGTACCTATTTAAAAAAGTATTGTAACAATAAGTATTTTCAAGAAATCTCTAGTGTTGTAGTATGGTAATTCCAACACAGGATTTTATGTTTCATGAACAGGTCGACATATTGTCTATTTGGCAACAGGTTTTTGCTACTTGTGCAACTTTCTAAATTATTAGTTTTGCCATAATTGTTCAGAATCAATTTACCCTTCGCGGTGTAACATTGTACCTTCCTATTATTGGTGGAGTGAGTTTTGTAAGCTGTAAGTACCTTTCGATCAACTTTTCCAAATATAAGGTGTAATACAGAGTAAGTAGGTAAATTTATTTTTACGTTTTTAAAATGCCTTTTGAAAAGGATCAATTTAATATTAACGTTTTAATAGATTGTATAGTTTATGCTTTTAGGTCTGAGGAGGATATTAATTTTAAAATTAGGAGCCCTGATTGTAAGAAATTCTTAGATAAACTTCAAGACGTACAAATTTTAGCCCCAAACTCAAACAAGGACAAAGAATATATAAAGAAAAATGTTAAACGCGCGCTAAAAAATGTTAAAAAGTTATGGGATGGAAACATGAATAATATTCGGGATCTTGTACATTCCCGTTATGTAATTGCATCTAGTTGTAAGAACTTCGGTGAATCATTTCATAATCAATCTGATATATTTCCCGTCACTTCGAACCAATCTCTTGGTCTCCTAGACGAAAAGTTTAGTGCAGATATTTTAGACAACTTTAGCGGTGATGTACCCTTTGACCAGATTAATGTAGTTTCTGTTTCCATCCATTCTCCCAAGTCGAATCAATCTCTTGGTCCCCTAGGCGAAAAGTTTAGTGCAGATATTTTAGACAACTTTAGCGGTGATGTACCTCTTGACCAGATGAATGTAGTTTCTGTTTCCATCCATTCTCCCGAGTCTTCATGGAAAAAACCCGACGTCGATGTAGGAATTATCTACGAATCGCAGTTGAGAGAATCAAGTCTTCATAAAGATAAAGATGCTATACCACTGCATCAAGCCGGTACACTTTCCGCGTTCAATCAATCTATCCCATCGTTAGCTAAAAATCATGATGTATCTAAAACAATTTTACCGTTGAACGAATCTAAGGCCACCATGAAAAATTGTGTTATTATAAGAAATACAACGTGGAATAAAATGTATGATTTAAAAAATAATGTAATGAAAAGTGGCTGGACAGATCACATGAACAAATACTTTGAAAAAATATTTCCCCTATGTGTCTTAAAATTTAAATTTCATAGAATAAATAAACCGAAACGTCCCGGAAAAATTACTTTCCTTGCTAAGGCAGAATGCAAGCATTCTAAATGTGCAAAATTCACTTTCTTTTGCACAGAAAATTTAGCTTTGCCAAATGATAAGGAAATCAACATTGTTAAAGTAGGGATAATTCAACATTTTGATGAAGCGCATCGACGATTTATTAAAGGTTCTCACAGAGCTAAGTTAGGTAGGGAACTCTTATATACGACACCCGGCATTTTAAAATTGAAAAAACTTGACGCTTGTGATAATAAAGTTTTGCTAGCTGGAAATTTAAATTATGCACCTGACAGCGTTATATTGAGAAAAATTTCAAGCGAACAGCATAAAAAATATGATCTTGATACGGACCCCTTTCTTCATCTTCAGAAACTCCAAACCTATCTTAAAAAAATATTTCCAGGCAAAAAAATCCCTGGTTACATTCAAACCATAAGTTACGATCCATTTTTCGTGAGACTTGTAACCGAAAACCAATTGAAACATTTGCGTGCCTTTGTCATAAAAAACAGAAAACCCGTTTCTTTATACTTAGATGCTACGGGAACTTTGATTGGTAGACCCAAATGGATTAAGAAAAAAATCTTATATTACGCGATAATCATGAAAAGCCAAAACGCCACCTCGCCCATTCCAATTTGCGAGTTTATTTCTTCATCCCAAAATATTCCGGCACTTGCCTATTTTTTGAATTCGTTTCATCTAGATATGATCACAGTTTTTGGTAACACATATTTCCAGCTACGAAAATCAAAGAGACACATAATTGGTAACATTGAGACCGATTTCAGTTTGGCTTTAATACAGTCCGCTCTTCTAACTTTTAATAAAATTGACTTAAAACAGTATTTAATCGAGTGCTGGTACTCAACCATCAAATCTTCGGCATACTTTGAAAATATTTTGGTAAAAATTCATGTTTGTTCATCGCATTTTTATCATTTGTGTATAACAAACAGTAAGAAATTTTCAAAATTATTTGTAGTAAGAGAGGTGTTCAAAAAAACATTTAGTATTATTATTAACAGTACTAGCTTGAAAGATATGTTTGAGTTATTTAAACACCTTTATGTGATTTTTGGATTAAAGACTAAATGCGTACATTTTGACCAATCGTTTATTTACATTAACTCCTTTGAGCGTAAAACACAAAGACAATACATTTTTCAAGAACTCAAATATGTCTGGAAACCCGAGTTAGCAATACGCGACGGCGAAACAATAAAACAATGTTCCCCATTTTATAAACATTTTTACTCCTTATGGCAAAGTTTAGAAAACTTAGGTTTAAATATAGATGAAACAGGAGAAAACAATATATTTTATAATAGCAATTTTATGAAATATCTTTTGGAATCCGTGTTAACATATTATCCTATTATATCTGGCTTGATCATAAAGAAATTAGGGTACATTCGTGATAATAACGGTGTAGTTGAAAGTTGGTTCAGAATAGTAAAAAAGGACATATTTTTAGGAAAAATGCGAAATTTAGCTGCCAGATATATTCGTAGAATGTCTGAATTAATTACACCGAGATTAATTCATGAAAAGGTGCCACTTAAAGCGACTAGAAAAGGCAAAAAATCAAATAAAATCAAATCTACCCGTTTAGTTACAAAATCAAGTAAACATATAAGCAAGGGTGGAATAAAAGTTTCGGGAGATCAATCGTCAATTACAACCAAGGAAGAGGAATGGGGTAAACGAACTGAAGACATAAACAAGTATATCAGTAAATTTTCTGTGGCTCCGCAAGTGATCGACTTACATAAAAAATTTTTATCTAGTACACTAATACCCAATAAAACAGATTCATTAATCGAGTGTGATGAATCAAGCATTTACTTAGAAAACCTCCCACCTTCAGAATTCTATTTCGAATTTAATTCACAAAATGCGAAAAATACTGATAGTCCTCAAAAAAAGGACAGCGAGAATGTTTTTGAACAAAATATATCTCCTGGTAAAGACACGTATTCAGACATGCGTCAAACAGTAGATCTTGATATATTTTCGAACTGGGAATTATCAGGGTTTCGCAATGAAGCTACTTTGCAGCTACCAATTTTAGAAAACCATTTAGTTGACAATATAAATTATTACATACATAGGGATTTTCGCTATATTGTTGGTATCTACACGGGAAAAACTAATTGTATTTTAACTGAAATAGACTCCCTTGATTTTGCCTCCTTAGATTCCAACAAATGGATAACTAATCAAGTTATTGATATTTGCTTGGATTTGATTATAGGAAAAATGACAAACATCAAGTATGTTTCAACACAAATAGATATATTCACTAGAGAAACTTTTCCAAAAATTGAACCAACTATAGAAAAATTTTTGTATGTAGTCCACGAAAATCAGAACCACTGGTGTTTAATTTACGCAGATCTTGTCCATAAAAAATTTTATTACATGATCCCCTTAAAAATAGAGAATTGGAAAAGACTAGAACATATTGGCGCAAGTTTGACAAAATTTTAAAGGCGAACGACATCTCAACGAGTAATTGGACATGTGACGTTCTTGAACATGTTTTACAAACGGACGGTTGTAATTGCGGTCCTATATGTATATACATAGCTACCTGTATTATTGAAAATAACACACCGCCGTTTTCTGTAACCACTTACAGAGACACCATTAAAAGATATTTATTAATTAATTCCAACGATATGATTAATATTTGCATTCATTGTTCCAGGGAGAAAGCTCCACGGTTTGCAGAACAAACAATGGTTGAATGCTGTATGTGTCCTAGATGGACCCATTCTTATTGTGTCTTGCAAAATAATACTATTTATAAAATTGATGACGCAACGAAATTTAAAAATATACAGTTTAAATGTCGATTGTGCATGATGCAGACGGCAAGTTCATGATCATTATTCATTACAGTATATGTGCTTAGTATTCCACTGATTAATTTTATTAAGCCTAGTCACACATCGTTCAATAGTTGATTGATAAATATAATCACTCAACGGTTCAACTAACTTAGGTAAAAATGCAAGGGGCTTAGGCTCGCACCCATTGAGAGGGTCTGCATTTTTGTTAGGGAAACGTCCTCCTTGCCTCGCCCGCCCTGTTTTTTTTCAAAATTGTTAGGAAAAAATGCACGGGCTTAGGCTCGCACCCATTGAGAGGGTCTGCATTTTTGTTAGGGAAACGTCCTCCTTGCCTCGCCCGCCCTGTTTTTTTTTTCAAAATTGTTAGGAAAAAATGCACGGGCTTAGACTCGCACCCATTGAGAGGGTCTGCATTTTTGTTAGGGAAACGTCCTCCTTGCCTCGCCCGCCCTGTTTTTTTTTCAAAATTGTTAGGAAAAAATGCACGGGCTTAGGCTCGCACCCATTGAGAGGGTCTGCATTTTTGTTAGGGAAACGTCCTCCTTGCCTCGCCCGCCCTGTTTTTTTTCAAAATTGTTAGGTAAAAATGCACGGGCTTAGGCTCGCACCCATTGAGAGGGTCTGCATTTTTGTTAGGGAAACGTCCTCCTTGCCTCGCCCGCCCTGTTTTTTTTTCAAAATTGTTAGGAAAAAATGCACGGGCTTAGACTCGCACCCATTGAGAGGGTCTGCATTTTTGTTAGGGAAACGTCCTCCTTGCCTCGCCCGCCCTGTTTTTTTTCAAAATTGTTAGGTAAAAATGCAAGGGCTTAGGCTCGCACCCATTGAGAGGGTCTGCATTTTTGTTAGAGAATACTTCGTCCTTGCGGCGTTTTTTTTAAAATTTGAATGGTATTGTGCAGTGGATTAGGCCTACTGGGGACACCACTTAAAAAAAACGCGCCTGGTACTCACCCTCAATGGTGGTGTGGAATAGAGTACGCACTAATGTCTCTTTGAGGTATATGTTTATCTTCCACAAAGCAAGAATGTATAGGCGACAAGGTTGTAAGGCTGTATGAGTAAGTACTTTGTAAAATTTGTTTGAAGTACTTCGGTTAAGGGTAAGTAATCGGCGATCGTACTTAGAGGTACTTATGTAATGTTTTCTCCTGTCTATCTATTCTTGCATACACTATTGTACTTACTGCATTCATCACACATATAGAACTCGAGTTTACCTTATATGAATGTTCCTATCCCGTTTGGAAAGAAAGTATGGATTATCCGTAATGGCCCTAACAATTTGGTATTCTTAAGGATTTATGAAAAACGCTCGAACACGTTAATTTATTTCTTCAATTGTCTACATTCTGAATTCTGATTGAATTTATCTATCATAAATATGAGGTCGACAGTTTTTAAAGATAACAACATACCGGGTGGTGCATGGTAAGTAGGAACATAGGGATTTAACATAAGAAATTAGTTTTATGCAATACCCTGGCCTCCTGTACATTTTACAGAAAAAACTGTAGTAAAGTTGTTCAGAATTAAAATCTTTATACAAAACTGTTTTTACGTGTTTTTTATTAAGCTTTTGGTGTACCCGCAAATTTAAAAATAAATTTCAATATTTCTGTTAATAGTAGCAATAGCAATGACTTTTGTTGTTGGTTGTTGTATGACTTGCTACTAATAACAGAAATGTTGAAATTTATTTTTAAATTTGCGGGTAAGCTTAATAAAAAACACGTAAAAACAGTTTTGTATGAACCTTTTAATTCTGAACAACTTTAAACTCTACAGTTTTTTCTGTAAAATGTACAGGAGGGAAGGATATTGCATAAAATTAATTTCCCATATTAAATCCCTATGTTCCTACTTACGTACTTACCGTGCACCACGCGGTATGTATATATAGGTATGAGTGTATGACATATGATACCGTCCTACATCATTTAACTTGTCAATTCTGATGTTCATTTTTGCCAAATAAATTATGTAAGTTAATCTTCAAGACAAATCCCTCGCTATGTTAAATGGCGCTACAGAATCTCACAAATATCTAAGAACATACCAACTAAACCCATAAAGAGCGTTTAAAAAAAGCCGCAGAGCACCTCGGTGTGACCCGATTGAGTCATTGTATTTGACCCATTTTCAATTGGCTTATTACTTGTGGCATAGAGAGGTCAACTGCAAAGTTTGAACCATATCGGTCCAAGCGTTTGACAGTTATCGTGCTCAGGGACAGACGGACAAACGAACAGACAGACACCATCGACTTCCCTATAAAGCTTGCATCGCTTTGCTCTGCCGCTTAATAATGTATCACATGCCATGGTTTTGCCATTTAAGCGAGATTTAAGGATTTTGACTTTTGTTATTACAATGATGTAAAATAGAAATAAGGTTGCTTTTTAGCTTTTGAATGAAACGAGCCCTTAATAAAAATGTCGATGACGTCAAGTTTTGTAAGTGTGGTGTCACACTATGCGTTTTTACCGCTCCTACTAAAACGGATGCGGTTTGACAGCATATGATGCGGTTGCATCCTGTTGGTGCGGCGAAACCGCATATATGTGACTGGTACCATTTAATAACGTGTGATATTTTCTTATCATCCCGTCAAACAGGAGCGTTTTAGCGGGAGCGGTAAAAACGCATACGGTGACACCACACTACTCACTAGACGTATTCATTAGCCGCTTGTGATCAGGAGGCGATGAGTGTACTTTCAAATTTGTTTTTTCGATTTTAATAGCCATTATGGAGATTTCATGCCTTAAAGAGAATACCAACATGAAATAATTTCTGATTGAATGATATACCAATACCAAGTCTGTAAGTGGTGTAGTTCCGCAGCCTTTGTGACTCAGACAGACAGACAGACGGACGGACAGACATCAAGAGCCAAAAAGTGCACTTTTTAATTTTTTAAAGCGAAAGTGCACTAAAAAACAAAATTAATCGCAATTTAGAAAAATGAAAAACTAAACTGCCGCGTTCGATCGTTTTTCATAAAACCTGAAAAATACCAAATTATTGGGGATAGTTCACCATTTTTTTCACACTGTATGTATTTTCAATGAGCAAACGAGTAAGTACGCCATGAAATTTGCTTTTGAGAACATACTAATCGGCACGGGCGGGTTGGGGTTGCGCTGTCAATCGGTCAATGACCACATGTTCATTTCGGTACATTTTTAACACTACCTTACTCGGCCCCTTGAAGAATTAATTGTGCCGCAAATGTAGTGAGGGCATTGAATAATAATTATTCAAAGGTTAGAGTGAGATAGTCAAGGTGTGATTCATATTTAATTACTCAATGGTGTGATACTGCCATATGGTATCTACTGCGATTGAATTACTGCTACTATATGCAAAAGCGACACCTGTAACATAATACTTTCATTAGAATGTACGCAATGTTGACAAAAACAGTAATGTAAGATGAATGAATATGAAAATGAATCATAAGGAATAGTACCACAAGAAGCCCAATAATACAAATAAATTGTTTTTGTATCATGAAGATGACCATTGTTTCAATGTTTTTCATTTTTTCATAAATTTGTGGTAAATACGTCATGGGAGCAACGAAAATCGCTGCCGGCATGTTCCCCACATAGAATTTTCAAAATATAATTTTTTTCTTAATCTACAAGGGCACCAGATTGTGTATGCCGAAGCTCATTCGGGCACCAGGCCTAGGGGCTTAGTTCTGATAAGAGATAGGTAAACGCGTTTTTGGGCGCCGAAAATCGCTGCTGGCATGTTCCCCACATAGAATTTTCAAAATGTAATTTTTTTCTTAATCTACAAGGGCACCAGATTGTGTATGCCGAAGCTCATTCGGGCACCAGGCCTAGGGGCTTAGTTCTGATAAGAGATAGGTAAATGCGTTTTTGGGCGCCGAAAATCGCTGCTGGCATGTTCCCCACATAGAATTTTCAAAATGTAATTTTTTTCTTAATCTACAAGGGCACCTGATTGTGTATGCCGAAGCTCATTCGGGCACCAGGCCTAGGGGCTTAGTTCTGATAAGGGATACGTAAACGCGTTTTTGGGCGCCGAAAATCGCTGCTGGCATGTTCCCCACATAGAATTTTCAAAATGTAATTTTTTTCTTAATCTACAAGGGCACCTGATTGTGTATGCCGAAGCTCATTCGGGCACCAGGCCTAGGGGCTTAGTTCTGATAAGAGATAGGTAAACGCGTTTTTGGGCGCCGAAAATCGCTGCTGGCATGTTCCCCACATAGAATTTTCAAAATGTAATTTTTTTCTTAATCTACAAGGGCACCTGATTGTGTATGCCGAAGCTCATTCGGGCACCAGGCCTAGGGGCTTAGTTCTGATGAGAGATAGGTAAATGCGTTTTTGGGCGCCGAAAATCGCTGCTGGCATGTTCCCCACATAGAATTTTCAAAATATAATTTTTTTCTTAATCTACAAGGGCACCTGATTGTGTATGCCGAAGCTCATTCGGGCACCAGGCCTAGGGGCTTAGTTCTGATAAGGGATACGTAAACGCGTTTTTGGGCGCCGAAAATCGCTGCTGGCATGTTCCCCACATAGAATTTTCAAAATATAATTTTTTTCTTAATCTACAAGGGCACCTGATTGTGTATGCCGAAGCTCATTCGGGCACCAGGCCTAGGGGCTTAGTTCTGATAAGAGATAGGTAAATGCGGTATGGGGCGCGAAAAATCGCTGCTGGCATTTTCCCCACAGATAGATAATAGTTCAAAGCGTAACTTTTATTAAGTTATATTAGTTTGCTGTTTTATTTGCAGATCTTCTGCTTTAAAAAGCGTTTCTTCGCACTTTACACGCCACTTATGTGTTAAATCTGAGTCGTTATTATATTTTCAATATAGGTATTTCGTTTAATAGTGCAGATGATTGTAATGCTTTTTTAAAATAAGTAAGTCGATTTTACTGAGGGGTGTATTTATATTTTAGTGTTCTCGCATTTTAAAATCACATTTTCTTATAGATGATCTCGGTTTAATATTTTAGAATCCCTGGTTAAGTGGGCGTGGTTTATAACGCGAGAGTGGTACAGTGTTGCAACCTCCTAAAATCGCTGCTAACTTTTCGCTGCCAATTTCACTACCGTACTTAAAACACCTTGATCTCGATTTCTTCTTTCTAACCAAGCTCTACTCCATAATTTACGATTGCATCTCCTACGTGTAGTTTTGTTTCTATTCAGTAATATAAGTAACACCGAAATACACGCGGCACTATAAATATATAGCATATCATTGTCCATTCTCTGAATCGCAGTAACACCTAACTTTGCTAAAAAATAAAAATTAAATTGAGGTTATAGTATACGTTGCAAAGACGAAACATCTACCATAGAATACATGTTTCCCTGGATCATAGAATACAATATTTAATTACGCATGCCCAATTTTTAAATTTCTGTCTACCTTTTGTACAAGATTTGTTTACGTGACATACAGCTTCAATAATTTTACAAAAAAATTTTACTTCAAGTTTTTGTGCTATATTTTGTTAACAATTTTCTGTTTTAAAAATTGTAACGTGTCAAACGAGCCTTAAGCCCGTTTGTAACGATCACTTATTTAGTCAAATTTTTAGTCATTTTTTCTTTCAATTAAGATAATGCTATCCTAAAAATGTCATAAATGATGAAACTGTATGTAACATTCCATAATATTGTCAATTTTTTAGTACCTGTAAAATGTAAACGTTTGTACATAACCTATATGTTATATTAAATCTGGAGAGTTAAATATTTATCTTCTCTAAATTAAGGTCTGTCTACTGAAAAATGAATATAAATATAAATTTATTAGATGATCATCTTTTGTTAATTTTAAACCTTGCTGCTGCGGTTACTGTTGTTACAACCGCAGTAATCTATAAAAAAGTAACGAAAAAAGTTATGAAAAGGAAACCTGTGCGGAAATGGTTAAGTCGCAGAACAGTTCTTGGACCAGGAGTTTTACAAATGTTAAACGATGAACTCGCTGTAGAAGATTTACTTGAGGATGAATAAAGAACAATTTAATAATTTATTAAGTATGTTGAAAAAAGACATTGAAAAGACAGATACATTCATGCAAGAAACAATTTCTGCAAAGACCAGGTACCTAGTAATATATATTCATGTTCGATTAGTACTTGCCCATCATTTACTTTTGTTGACAGGCTGGAAATAACTTTACGATTCTTAGCAACAGGGGAGTCATATAGATCCTTAATGTATTCTACACGAGTGCATGAAAGTAGCATATCTAGATTTATACCTGAAGTAGCTCAAGCAATATATAAACATCTTCACATAAAGTATGTTAAGACACCAGATACCGTGGGAGAATGGTTGACGATTGCAGAAGAGTTTGATAACCTATGGCAATTTCCAAATTGCTTAGGTGCTCTAGATGGCCGTCATATTAAATTTACTCCTCCTAGGTCCGATGGGTCATATTTCTTCAATTATAAAGGGGACCACAGCATCGTACTATTAGCCTTAGCCGATGCTCGGTATAAATTTTCATACATTAATGTTGGTTGTAATGGCCGTGTAAGCGATGGAGGAGTGTTCAAAGATTCTGCATTAGCAACAGCAATGTCCACAAACCGTCTCAATTTTCCACCTGCAACAGCATTACCAGGAAGAATACGACCAGTACCATATGTAATTGTTGCAGACGACGCGTTCCCACTCAAAGATGCAATTATGAAACTATATCCATTTAGGGGTTTATCTCATGACGAACGAATATTCAATTACCGGTTGTCTAGAGCTCGGAGGATTATTGAAAATGCCTTTGGCATCTTAGCTAATAGATTTAGAGTTTTGCTTAATCCTATACATCTTCGAGTCACCAAAGTTGAAACAATTACTCTTGCATGTGTGGCCCTACATAATTATCTGGCTACAGAAAATGGAAATTTATACACCGACTTGAATGAAAATGATTGTACTAAAGAAGACATAAATAAAATCAGTAGACAAGGTGGTAATAAATCGACTCAGAATGCAAGGGACATTCGGGAAGAATTTAAACAGTACTTTTGTTCAAATATTGGAAGCGTTGAGTGGCAAGAAAGAGCTGTGAATAACTATAACATGTAACTGATCTTGATTTCAAATGGAGGTTGTAATAAACATTGTTGTGGAATTTATTTTTATTAGTCATTATCATTATAAATGAGATATTTCTTAATTGAGTCCTAGTCTCTAGTTGCATTGAATAGAAGTTGCACAATTTGTTCTTGCGTATCATTCAAAACATTCCTATCTACTAACATTCTCAGCCGGCTAACTACAAAATCTCCAAAAATGTTCAAATGGTCTCGTTCTAATCCCAGACAGCACACAACGTCTTTAAGATGTACAAATTATGACGTTTTTAGGACTGGACGTCTTTGGGTTTAAGAAAGACGTCTTTACGACATCTTCTATTAGACGTTCTTAAGACAATAGCTTAAGCTGTCTTAAAGACGTTGTATAGACGTCTGCAACCAATCAATGCGTACGGCTTATCGTAAGGTTTTTGATTAATTAATTAGTTTTATATAACACTAGCTGTCCCGGCGAACTTCGTACCGCATAAGGGATATCTCATACGTACAGACAGACAATTTTTTTTTATTATGTAGCAATTCCCGGGCATACACCCAACTATTTCACAAAATTTCATCGCAATCGGATGAACTGTTTAGGTAGGCATAAGAGACATACAAACATTCATTTTTATTTATTATATACGATAGGATTCTCAACCTTCTGTCACAAATCTGTATTTGAATTTAGTGTTTTATTTTATGGTAGTTGGTAACGTTGATCTCATGATGGATGGTTGGGTTGGTAACATACCTAACCTATAATCTATACATGACAAGCCCGCGTTTTTTTCATTTTCCCGCTAACTGCAATTCTTTAGCTGTGAATCAATTATTTACTCTGTTATCTCAAATTCAAGGTAAGTAATTTGCAAAAGGTTATTAGTTAGGTATGCACCTACTATTTGAAATTGTGCTAATGTATTAAATTTCTTTTACAGATAAATCTAACCTCAAATACAATTCATTGGCCTTTTTTTTTGTAAGTACTTCATTTCCACACGTAAGTAGAGTATACTATTACAAAATGAATCGTACAAATGATATTCAAAAATATTATATGCGTGCTAAGAGACAGAAAGTTTCAACTTCTCGGTGCACGTTAAGTTCACATCAAAAAGAGGATTCCTTAATTAATATAGATGAGATGGTAATGGATCATTTAGATCAAGCTGTATCTGATTACGATGATGTAGCTGCTCTGCCAGTAAGTCAAAATTTCAGCTTGAGCGATTCAACTTTCATTACAGACAAAATTGCGAATGTTCAAAACTTGTGTGATAATAACATTACGCCGAAGCTTAAAAATTGGTCACTGCAACATAACATTACACATGGCGCCATTAATGATCTACTACGGCTTCTGAAAACAACCCAAATTCCTGATAATTTACCATTAGATGCCCGAACATTGCTAGGTACGGCCAGAACGATACATACTAAACTTATCGAACCAGGAGAATATTATCACTTTGGGTTACGATCTTGTTTGAAAAGACTTGTGAACATTTCAGGCGATGTTACTGACAAACTAAGTGTATTAGAAATAAATATCAACATAGATGGTTTACCACTTTCGAAAAGCTCGAATAGCCAGGTATATCCGATACTGTGTAATATTGTGGGTTGTAATAGCGTAGAAATGGTGGGTGTCTATCATGGTTATGAAAAACCAAAAAATTCAAATTCATTTTTAGCCGAATTTGTGGATGATGCTACTAATATTATTAACAATGGTATCGTAATAAATGGAACACTTTTCCAAGTTAGGATCAAAGGAATCATTTGCGACGCACCTGCCAAAGCATATGTTAAATGTATAAAAAGCCACACGGGTTATTCTTCTTGTACCAAGTGTCCGGTGGAGGGTAGCTATATTGAGAATCGTGTGTGTTTTCCTGTCAATGATGTTCCACAACTCAGAACTGATACCCAGTTCAGATCCAAATTTGATGAAGACCACCACATTGGCACATCTATAATTGAAAATATTCCATATATAGACATGATCCGTAGCTTTCCATTAGATTATATGCACTTAATATGTTTAGGTGTGATGCGTAAATTGTTATTACTTTGGTGTTGTGGGAAACCGTCAACAAAACTGGCTTTCCAAAAAATTTCAGACATATCTTCTCTATTGAAACAGTGTTCTCCGAATGTCCCTCTTGAATTCAATAGGAAACCCAGAGGTTTAAATGAAATAAGAAGGTGGAAAGCAACAGAGTTTCGCCAATTTTTATTATATACTGGACCCATAGTTCTTCAAAGTAACATAAACCGAGATAGATATATCAATTTTTTGTCCTTGCATATAGCTGTAATCATCTTGTCTCATCCTCAACATACAACAAAAATTGAATATGCTTCGGAACTCCTGAAATATTTTGTAAAAACGTTTAAAATTCTATATGGACCAGAAAATATGTCTCACAATGTGCATAATCTTCTTCATATAACTGATGATGTAAAGTATCATGGGGTACTTGATAATTTTAGCGCTTTTCCTTTTGAAAACCATCTCCAAAGCATTTTAAAGTCATTACGAAAATGTGAGAAACCTTTGCAGCAAATAGTAAAAAGGCATTCTGAGAAGCAAAACGAAAATTATAATTATGAAAAAAAAAATTGTCCAATTTATAAACGTGACCAGAATGCTACTTCACTTTTAACAAAACTGAAGATTACAAGCCATTCAAAGTCGGTTGCTTATTCAAATTTTATTTTAACTACCCGTGAACCTGATAATTGTTGTCGTCTAAAAAATGGGGATGTCATAATTATTAAAGACATTGTTCTCAATCAGAACGAGTTTAAATTCCTGGGAAATAAATATTTAAGTTTAACTTCACTCTATAGTTCACCGTGTGAATCATCAGACTTAGGCATATTTGCAGCAAAATCAACAGATTTTGATAGTGATTGTTTATTTGAATTTGAGAATGTTGATTATAAATGTCTTCATTTTAAAATAGCCCACAAAAGTTTTGTTGTTCCAATTATACATACGCAGGTTTAATTAATGCATCAGTTTTAGCATCAATACGATATCTTGTTCACAAGTCTTAAAGGTGAGAATACTGAGTAATAATAGTAATAATAATAATAATCATACAATTCATTTACAAAAGTCCTTTGGCTTATCTAATCTTTGTTCTATATAATTCGTCATAAAATCGAAATTTTGTGTTTTTCTTGTAGTTATACAATGTTGTAGATATTTACATTCTGGTACACGTAGCCTTGTTTTTTTTAATTATAACTTTCCTCATGAGACTTGTGAACAATTTCCAAACACCACTGTAATTGTAATAATATAGATAAATGGAAGATAAATCGTGGACAGTGGTGTTATTTGACGATGCAACTGTCGAAGCAATCCCTTCACATTGGATTATAGGAGATTTGTGCCACTGGCCACCATACCCAACAAGCAAACTATCCGACTCTATAAAAAATGGCGATCCATTAAACACCTGTTGGCCAACGCTTCACGTGAAAATTTTCCGGGACGGCACATTCCGTAATTGAACCTGAACATTTAAGACATTTTGTGTATAAAAAAATTATTTTTAGATGATTATGGGATAGCTAGACAAAAGGCAAAGGTTGCTGAGAACACCAGCGACTTAAATACAGACACAGAAGACTGTAACAAACGAAAAAGGAAAAAAAAAATAATTTCCAGTAGTGAATCTGAAAGCAGCGACACAATGCTACCATCACCTCCAAAACTAAAAAATCCAAAACAGAAAGGTAGTAATTTCTTCTAAATTTTGCTACCCTACATTCTCCGTTTTTTCAGATCACTCAAGAAACAGTGAGATACTAAGAAAGGGCAATCAACAGCGAAAACGTCCAAATAACACAAGGAATGGGGAAAGTATCCAAATAGCACCAAAACCATATGAAAGTACAATAGGTAAACAATACTTAATTTGTGTTTTCTTCATACGTTTTGGAATTAAGTTATAGATCCTGAGGTCTCTATTGTTGAAAATGAAAATTACGGATGTAAATTGAATGTTGAAAAGGGTATACTTTGTTTCACTGGTGCTGAACCTGACGTCATAAATGTGATTCTCTCTTCATTACATTTAAATCGATTGAGACAAAAAAATTACGTCATTAACGTAAGTCGTGACAAATAAACCAATTGATCTGTCATAATATCAATCCGTCAAACGATTTTCGTTATAGACAGATTTCCAGTGTTGATTAGGTAGTTTGTGTTAAAAGTGAAGTAAATATCATCAAAGTTAAAAACGCTTAGGCAAGTCGACAGTGCAGCAACGCCGTTAATAGACAAGTATTTTAAAAATTTTACCACATAATGGTTCGATTCGCTCATATCATGAATTTAGGTCATTCCCGTTACCATTAGGTAAATATGACGAACCGATACACAGAATGAAGATGTTCGCCAGAACACTTAGGTATTGAATTGATTTTATAGGTGAGAAGTTACACTCCGTTCCTTACACAGTAATCTTCAACGACTTGATGGCGTAGAAATATCTGGTACCTCTTTGTCCCGCAGTTTGAAGAAACTGAAATTCACGTGGCGGAGATGCACCGTTTCCAATAGATTATTTTTAATGGAACAGCCCTATGCAGTTCAAAGAAGACTACAATTTTTGAGAGACTTTAAACACAACGAAACTTC
The DNA here is from genome assembly GCF_008802855.1 of Photinus pyralis. Lineage (NCBI taxonomy): Eukaryota > Metazoa > Arthropoda > Insecta > Coleoptera > Lampyridae > Photinus > Photinus pyralis. The sequence continues at coordinate 63,727,142 of NW_022170249.1, forward strand.
ACTCTTTCCATTACGACCTGTGGTTTTAGACGAAACCTGGATATACAGTAAAGGGTCTTTTAGAAGAAGCTGGCAAGATGGTACTCTCAAAACAGTTAGAAAAAGAAGTAGTGAAGGGTCCGGTATATACCTAATACTCCATGCAGGATCAGAAGATGGATTTGTGGTGTAGTGTCGCTTTTTGTCTTTTGTACATACGATTTGAATATGAACATTTGAGAGTTTTTTCTTCACTACCTGTTTTCTTTCACAATTGCGTTTTTTTTTAAATAAATCGGATCAGAAGATATTCAAGATCCTTATGCGAATATCTCGACTGTGTGGCAAAAGAACAGAAACTGTATGTATGCGTTGTTATTTCAATGAGCCAGTGGTATAATGACTACGCTTTATCTCAAATTTGGAAGATGTATAAATGCAAAAGGCTTACCGATAAACCATGGCCTATTCTACTTCTGCAAATGGCTAGTTAAGGGTCATTAAAATTCGCGCAACTTAACGCGTATTCTTCACATTGGTAGTATACTTAATTTCACATCAACATTATGTAAACAAAATATTAATTTACGAACTGCCTAAACAAACTTTAAGTTACAAATGTTCCTATGCGTTTTCTGTAACCATTATACACTTCATCTCAAAGAGTTTCGGATGCTCTGGCAGTATCCATTTGGATGTGCAAAGAATCGGTTACATGAGGTGATTACAAACGGTTGAAAAGGTTTAATTCATACCAACGGACTTCCTCTACATAAAATACATGACCATTTAGCCATTATAAAACCTAAGATCAGGAAAAAACCTATCAGAACCAGATGCCTTACAAGTGATTGTCAACTTGGGCGGTTTAATAATGATGAACGATAGTGACACCTTAATAAATAAGTTGAAACGTCAATGTGACAATATGTAAACCAACTATTCTTGAAATCACGAATCTTTGTCCCTGCGTCATTGATTTGTGAATCAATTTCAGACATACGCTAAAACACTGTAATATCTGTCAAGTATGCGAAATCGATAAAAAACTTGTCTGAAATTGATTCACAAATCAATGACGCAGGGACAAAGATTCGTGATTTCAAGTTTACTAATTTACGACCTGCCTTAATTTTGCTATGACGTCAGATAGTGTGACGAAAGGTTCAGCACCCTTGAAACAAAGTATATGTATTTTTGCATCGGTTTATGTTTTAAAAGTTTTGTATATAATTTCTTTAGTACTTTGAAAATATAATTTTTTTGAAGCATTAGCTAAGTCAATCTCATTCAATTGGGTTGCTGTTATGTCCACTTCTGACCAATCTTTATACATACCAAATACATTCTCATTTGGGATTTAGTAAAGACCAGCACATTTTAATTGTGTGTTTTTTGTTCGTATGAATTGCTATACAATTAATTATTTACATATACTTGAATTATTACAGATAAATACCTGAAATCTATTGCTGAACAAGTGCATATTAATCGTGCAATATGTATGGATATATTAAGTGAAGTAAAAGAAATAAAGCAATACATCAGAACGAGAAACGTGCAAAATCCAGAAGAAATAACTTTTGCCAAGAAATTTACAAACATTGTATTTCCGATAATATCGGGAGAACAATTTGATACCTTGGACGCTATTCTGGAGAATGAAGAAGACTTAGACTTACTGGTAATTTTGTCTTACATTAAGTAAATGTATAACTGTAAATAATGTCTGCTTAGGTTACAGATTTTGCGAAAATTGGAGGTAGCAGTTCGTATAATTTTGTGAAACGAGTACTATTAGCTTGAGTAACGATATGGCGTTACAGTACAGCTGGTTAGGAAGAAAAGGAAAAAAACCTTTTAGTAACTTGAAAATCGCAAAAGTTATTATATGTAAGTGTAAATTATTTTTAAAATTGAATTATTGTTTTCTTTCTTATCATTAGATGCCGCAGAAAAGGCCGGTATTGTGAAAAATAGAAGTGAAGCAGAGGTGGGAATCCAAACTTGGTTAAAGCGGGCTAGTGACAGACGTGCAAGTTTATTAAACAAAAAAACTGCTTAACGATACATGTTTTTACTTATACCGCAGAACACCTTAATCTGTGCTTTACTAAAATTTTAAATATGTACAATTTTGACATTTCATTGTATTCATTAACCTTTTCAGAGCAAAACAGTATTTTAATAAAACGTCTTAAGTATGTCTCATATTTTCCCATTTTATGTCTTTTTGGACTAATATAGTATCTTAGAAAAACGTTTTAAAGACGTCTGGATTTTTAACATAAGCTCTCAATAAGACGTCTTTCAGATGTCTCCAAGGCGTAAAAGGATGTCTTTCAGACATTGTAAATGTCTGCAACAGACATCTTTTGTATGCCTTTAAGACATCTGTGTGCTGATTGGGATGGTTTGTTGTGTGTGCGTTGTGTTGCAATATCCCCAATTGCCACGGCTAATTTTCCCATTGTGTCATTCGCAGTTGTTATTAATGATGCATCATCCATTTTTCTTTTCCTTTTGTTGTTTACATTGTGCGGTTGTTGGCTTACTGAATGTGTTGACAAAATTGGTGTAGACGAACCAGATACAGGAGTGTCAGACACACCTTCATCTACATACTCAATTTGAAACTGATCGTCGTCTTGAAAGAATGTGTCACTTTCTTCGTCCTGTGGTTAGAGTAATATATTAATTATCCCATAAGTCAAATATTTTAACTTACATAATATACCTGGCTGTTGTCCTCTGCAGTTTGTTGGGTGGCTATTGAATCAACTGCTGGTCGTGGATTTGTGTGGTCTATAATGAACAACATGTGTTCATAATACCATAACGTCGGATAATAAACCTATATAAATTAATTCTAGCAATATTAATTAGATCCCTCTAAAATAACGTCAACATACCTCTTCTGCACCAGCACCACTATTTAATGACGATTTATATTTACGATGTTCCGTTAGAAAGTTTGTTCGCAAACCATTTATTTTAGATTTAATTTCCCCTGTTGTTGTTTTTGGGCGAAGACTCTGTAGACCTTGTTCTATCTCCTGATAAGCTGTTAATTTCATGTGCTTGTTCTTATATTCGGTTGTTTTGACGGCGTACAAACAGGGTCTAGCTTTATACAGGTCGATAAGTTGTAAGACTTGTTCTTGGCTCCAAGACATTTTCACCTTTTAACATAAACTAATAAAAATGATTATAATTTTATTTTATTAAACACTTGCTGCCGCTGACGAAGAACTAATACCGACAATAATTTAAGGTTAGAAAAAACATTTAAATTTACAAATTCCCTATAATCTGTAAAAAGTAACTAAAAAATTGAGGGAAAAATAGGACAGGTTCTAAACATTACAAAAATAGGACAACTTTCAGTTCCTAAAATAAGTACCAAAAAATTGATCAAAGTTGATGTATGAAATGTTCAATTTTTTTGTTCCTAAAAAAATTACTTAAAAATTGACTAAATAAATGATCGTTACAAACGGGCTTTAGACATTACTCATTAATAAATCTTTTATGGAATTACGTTTCATATTGCTTTGTAATGAACTTTTTTCAGGTCTACTGTTAGCATAAAATGTATCGTCCTCAACATGGGTTTCAGGCCATATGTGATCTTTAGACAAGTATGTAAAATTATGTAACACACAGCATGCTGTAGTTATTAGAACTACTTTTTTAACACTATATACGTTGACATATTGAAGGATCCTCCACCTTCCTTTTAGTCTCCCAAATGTATTTTCAATTACTACTCTTGTACGACTATGAATTGTGTTATGATTTGATTCTGCTCTGGTTAGCCGACCATTATCACTGAAACGTTAGGACTAATAAATCAGTTCTTACAAAAATTACCGTAACATACATGTAAGGAGTAATTAACCAGTCCCTCAAGAAATATGCAGAATCTCCAAGTAAATGATACCTACTTGTTATAATAATAAGTATTTGGCCCGAGCTCTTCTAAATTTTTGTAGAAACTGCTATTTTGAAATACCTATAAAATATCAGGTTTTTATAGGTATAATTTCCACGCAAAATTATTTACTCTAGAATCATGAGCCGATCCAGGAAATCCAACAAAAATATTGGTAAACATACAATTTGCATTGCAGATTCCCTGAAGTATTATGGAATGGGAATGTTTCCTATTTAAATAGCTCAGTTGATGTTTTTCTGGCACTTTACAAGGGATATGGGATCCATCTATTGCTCCAATAACTCCTATCAATTGAACATAAAGGTCGATAAGTAAGTAGTTATAGAGATATACCTAAATCACCTTACCAGGATATCCAGCCATTGCTCTAAATTGTTGCTCTGTAACAACAGCTTCTGCAGCATTAGGCCATGTAATATATTCCGATGCTAAACTTGCCACAGCCGTTATGTAAGTTTCAGTAATATGTAACGCAGTGGATTCGCTTACATTAAATTTGTCAGCAATAAAAACAAATGTTTCTGCTTTCCCTAGGTACCATAACGTGATTAATAAGCACTTTCCTTGTGGGACTGGTATATGTCCTCCATGAAAATGCTTTTTTTGAACTTTTACAGATACTTTCTTTAACAGCTGCTCAAATGTGGTATGTGACATACCTACGAAACATTCTAAAAAAATCTGTTTCTAGATAATGAGGTAGCCAATCTTCATAATATCCATCTGGTCGGATGTGCGTTTCCCTTAGTCTACTGACACATAACAATATATTTTCCCATATGCCATAATTATTAATTGTGTTATGCAATAACTGTAAAATGATGCTATTGTCATCATCAAAAAGTAAATGACTTGCTAATACAAGTAATTTCTGTTCCTGATTCATTGCATTAAATAAGAACATAAACAATAAACATAACCACAAAATTTTAAACTTCAAAGTTCAAACAACAAACATCAAACATGGAAAAATTCATTTTGGCGAGGACAGTTGTTGATGACGTCACAGCTTTAACCGTGTTTATAAAGTGATAAACCACGTTCGTCGCCAAAATTCGCCTTAGGTTACAACATTTTACGAACGTCGTTGTGTTGGTATTTCTAACCCTAACCTCCAGAGACTTGCTATAACTAGACTGCGCTTAACCGTTGAGTGAAAAATAGTAAAGAGGCGCAACTGTATATAAAATTGCGATACCCTTAAGTCCTCTTTCTTTTTCTAAGGCGACATCTATATTTCTATCTCACTTGCCGTAGTTTTCCGTGCGGCGCTGACAAAAAACAAGTTTATGGATAGTGCTGCTGTGGTAAATGGATGGGTATGGATAAATACCGAGAGCAATGATAAACGCTATTCAGGACGATTTTGTATATTACAAACATTAACGGATAAAACGTACATACATTCTGACAATTACATTATTGCAAGTGTCTCTTGTCCCAAACTCGCTTATTGCCAACCTAACACTACCCCCTCACAATTCTATTTCGAACTATAAATCTAACTTATCTGGCTTTCTAATATTACGCTTTGGTCGTGTACTTGCAGTAACAATTCCTTGATCGATATTGTCTAATACTTCGTCTTCAACTAATACTTCGTCTTGAATCGTGTGGCTTCTCTCATCCAAATTTGATGTCGTCTTATTTTCTTCCATCGTCTTCGGTACATACCCTATCCTTTTAGTTTTTGATTTCCCTTTGTCTCCTGTGCTCCTTGAATGTTTTTCTACTTGTATTATCTGGTCCCGATGTCTTCTGTGCGTTGTCCCGGTTTCCGGAATTTCACATTCATATATTACCTCGCCGATCTTCTTTGTTATCGATGCTCTAATCCATTTTTGTTCTTTGGGATTTCTATAATCTCTTATATAAACTTGTGCCCCCACCAAACATTGCTTCTTGTCTGTTACTTGGCCTTCCAGTTCGATGTTATTATTTGATCTAATCCTATCAAACTTCATTCGTAGTTTCCTTCCAAACATCTTTTGGGCTGGTGATTCTCCTGTTGTGCTATGCATTGCATTCCTATACCACAACAGATATCTTGATATCAGTGTTTCTATGGATGCACTTCTGCATTTGGGATCCTTTAATGCTTTATTCAAACTTGCTTTAAAGGTTTTTACTGTGTTTTCAGCTGCTCCATTGCTGTTCGGATGGTAAGGTGGTGTAAAAACATGTTTAATGCCGTTATTTTCGCAAAAGGTTTTCATCTCCGATGATGTGAACTGTCTTCCATTGTCTGATACGATTGTTTTAGGAATTCCATAGCGAGCGAATGTTTCCCTTAATTTTTCAATTGTAATTTTTGTATTAATTGTATTTAACTGAAATATTTCAGGCCATTTACTGAAAGAATCAATTATGATTAAAAAATATTTATCCTTAAACGGTCCTGCAAAGTCTAAATGTATTCGCTCAAAAACTTCATTTGTTTTTGGCCATGGTTTTACTAATTTCTGTGGTTCTGGTCTATTCACCAAACAAGCATCACATGATAATATCAAATTTTCAATTTCTTTATTCATTGTGCTCCACCAAAAATATGATCTAGCTATACTCTTGGTTTTATTAATTCCTAAATGAGTGGAATGTAATTCCTCAAGTATACTTTTTCGTAATATTTCAGGAATCACTATTCTATATCCTAACATGATAATGTTCTCTTCTACAGTTAATTCATTCCTTTTGTCAAAATACGGTTTTAATACAACATCGTTTTTATTTAAATATTTAGGCCACCCCCTCATTATAAAGTTATATACTTGCTTTAGTACTGTATCATTTTGAGTTTCTTGTTGAATTTGACTTAAGTTTGCTAATTTTTCAGTTTCAATAAAATTGAGCTGAGGGTGTACATCTAGATTTTCTACAAAATTTACTACTAATGGCATTCTAGATAATGCATCAGCACTAGAATTTTGTGTTCCCTTTATGTACTTAATTTTATAATCGTAATTACTAATATATATACCCCATCTCTGTAATCGACTTGCTGCTAACGCAGGCATATCTTTATTTTCCCCAAATAATGATACAAGCGGCTTATGATCGGTAAGCAACGTAAATGAATGTCCTAGCAAATATTGAGAAAATTTTTTAATTCCATAATAAATAGCTAAAGCTTCCTTATCTAACATTGAATATCCTTGCTCAGCTTTCGATAAAATTCTTGAAGTGAATGCTATTGGTCTTTCCATTCCCTGTTCGTCAATATGTGACAAAACCGCACCAATGCCATACATAGAAGCATCGCAAGCTAACTGAAGTGGTAACTTTGGATTGAAATGTATCAGTACATTATCTGAACTAATAGCATCCTTTGCTTTCTCCATTGCCTCCTCGCAACTTTTGTTCCAACGAAACTTTTCATCTTTACGCAATAGTTCATACAACGGTTTTAGAATATTTGCCAAATTTTTTATGAATCGGCCATAATAATTGACCATACCTATAAAAGCTTTTAATTGAGTGACATTTTCAGGCCTATTTACATTTTCAGGCCTATTTACATTTTTAATTGCTTGAATTTTCGCATTATCTTTGTGTAACCCCTCTCGATCAATAACGTAACCTAGATAATTAATTTTACTTTTAAAAAATTCACATTTATCTAGCTTTACTTTGATACCAGAAGCGGCTAACTTAACTAAAACTGCTTCTAAATTTTGCAAATGTTCTTGGCGAGTACTACCTGTTATAATAATGTCATCAATAAAACAACACACTCCTTTTAACCCTTTTAAGATAGTATCAATTTCTTTTTGAAAAATTGCACATGCCGTTTTCACCCCAAATGGTAATCGTTCAACTAAATAAACTCCTTTGTGAGTACTCCACGCTAATAGTGATTTTGTCTGATCATCCACTATGAGCTGATTATATGCTTGGCTTAAATCTAATTTGGTAAATTCTACACCTCCTTGTAATGCTACAAATATATCTTCAATTAAAGGTATTGGGTAATTGAAGTTATCTAAAAACTTATTTACAGTTATTTTGTAATTAGCACATAAACGAATTGAATTATCTTTCTTAATAATTGGAACTAGTGGTGTTCCCCAATTATTTGTTTCGACTTTTGTAATTACGCCAATTTTCTCTAATCTATCAAGTTCTTGCTCAACTTTGGCCTTGTATGCAAATGGAATATTATAAGGTTTGCAAAATATTGGTTTTGTATTAACTGGAACGGTAATAGAAACTTTACTTTTGGAAAATTTTCCTAACTCGTCACGAAAAATGATTTCATATTTATCTAACAAAGCGTTCAAGCTCTTAGAATTCCCTACCACGTTAATACTATAAACATTATTGTTTTTCAATTCCACTAACTTAATTCCTAATCTACTTATCAGATCTCGACCCAATAATGGTGGACCATTACTATTTACAATTAACAAAGTTGTCATAAAATTGTTATTTTGATAACATAGGTTTACCCTTATCGATCCTAATGGAATAATCATTTTCCCATCATAACATTGTAAACTAGTATTACATCTTCTTAATGGAATCATAGACAATTTTTCCTTATAAATACCTTCGGGCAAAATGGACACACTAGCCCCCGTATCTACCTCAAAACAAAATTTAATGTTCTCTATTTCTAGCTGAATACTAAATAAACTTTGCCTATCTACAATGTCTTTATCGCTCAATTTAAATAGATTGTACAATGCCTCTGGAAAATCGTCTGTTTCAACAACTTCTTCATCGTTAACTTGTAAAAAATGTTGCTTTTTTATATTAATTGCACATACTTTACTAATATGCCCAAACTTTGAACAGTTAGTACACTTATATCGTTTATATTTACAAAATTTATAATTATGATTTGTCTCACCACAAGCGTAGCACCTCGTATTAGTCCCTGGCTGGAATTTACTTGAAGATTTTTGAATCGGTTGAAAACTCCTTGACGGCACCTCTCGTTTCTGTTGTCCAGATTTCCCCTGCAACTGTGAAGATTTTCTTCGCCCCACAAAATGAATGTTGTCTCTCTCTTTCAGCGTCACCTCCAAACTTTGTGCTAAAACTTTGAGTGCTTCCAAATCTTTCTTGGTTGGATCTTCTTCACAAATACGACTTAAAATTCTGCCTGGCAACATTCCCGTGACAAATTTGTCTTTGAGGATGTCTTCCAAATGATGAAAATTGCAATTTGAAGCTAAGCTTTTAATTCGTAAATACCAATCGTTGATAGTTTCTCCGTCCTCTTGCTTTGCACTATAGAATTCAATCCTCTCTTTAAATACTGCTACCGCTGGAGTAAAATGCTGTCTTAACAATTGACAAAGCTCCGCATATGTCTTCTCCTTTGGCAAAACTGGGCTGCATAAATCTCGCAAAATTCGGTACGTTGATGTTCCAATTAACGTGATGAGTGTCGCTGTGCAATATGGTGCATGTGTAATCTGGTTCGCCTCAAAAAATTGATCCAAACGCTCTTTATATAACTCCCAATCTTCCTTTGGATTGTATTCTGCCATCGAGCCTACAATTGGTCTGTGTCCCATGACTGCGTCAGTAACTACAACGTTTTGTGCACCGGCTGGCCTAACTGGGTCAGTAACTACAGCGTTTTGTACACCGGCTGGCATCTTTCCACCAAGTTGTAACGAACGTAACCCAAAAAAATATGTATTAGAAAAATTAGAGCACGCGTCCAATTAGGTTATGTTGAAAAAAAATATCGACCTTTTCTTTTAACCAATTATCCTTTCCAATTATCTTTAATCCAATTATCCTCGTCGCCAATTGTGGTAAATGGATGGGTATGGATAAATACCGAGAGCAATGATAAACGCTATTCAGGACGATTTTGTATATTACAAACATTAACGGATAAAACGTACATACATTCTGACAATTACATTATTGCAAGTGTCTCTTGTCCCAAACTCGCTTATTGCCAACCTAACAGCTGCCATCGTATTTTAATTTTGGACTTAATACTATTACGAAAGTGTGACGTCATTCACGTCTTATCCCGACCCCCAAACAGCTGATGGGAGTTTGTTTACCTTATTTCTAACATGGCGTTAATAAACTTGTCCGACCTTTTCGAGCATTTTCTGAAGAAATTACCGCGTTTGGTAAATGCGAATATACCTAGTTAGTGGAAATGTGCTTGCGGTGTTATTTAATGGACATGAACAAATAATGCTTATAAATGAATGAAGGAAGTATGAAAAGAAATGCAAGTGGAGGTAAGGGAATAATGCTTTGCATAAGGTTTTTTATAATAATATGTGATATAAGTGCAGGTAACTCAACATTTTATTTTAGGTTAATTTAAACGAAGAAGTTGTAGCAAGTGGCAATTTAGTAACAGCATATCTGTGCTGTTTTGCTGTATGCAAATAACAATATTCGTAAAATCGAGAGAAAAACTGATACAGTATCCTAATGGAAAGAGCCAATCTCATCTATTGAAACAACGCAGTTTCCGTGTTGGAATTGTTTCCGAAAGTGCAATGTGGTGCCACGAACAGAGAATGAGATTGAAAGCACTAAACAGGTAAGATTAATTTCCACACAATTTTTAAATTCTATTTAAATAAGCAGTGTATGAAACACTTAGCCCCATGCAGATACTTTCTGCACTCCAGTTAGCAAGTACCAATGGAAGTGCAACATATTTGTCGTGACGATCTGTCAAAGCTAATTTGCTGCTGCCGTTGTTGTTGGTTGTTCATACTTGTGTAGTCGGGCCAATTTTGCGGTGATTGTGAATGCAAATGTCAACATGACAGCACCGACCCGCACTGCACAACAAGGCAACGGCACCGTACTACACCTATCTGACTGGGGCTTTAGACCCGACTGCTAATTGCAAATAAATATGGTGAAGGACATGGCCTGGGTATGTGAGTTGCAGAGTCAAAGGAGTCTGTTTGAGGTTGTCCGATGATATACGATTTGAAACTGTCAACCTTTAAATTAACAAACGTCAATTAATACCTATTAATCTAGAAATGCCAACAATACAAACTTATTCTTATTCCTGGATAGTAGATAATGAGATAAGAAGAGTTTTTAAAGCTACTTCTTTGTGATCACAGGAAATTATTAATTTATTATTATAAATGTACCTATCTGAAAATTATAGCACTTTTTTTTACTAAACCAATTGAAAAATTGTTTTTAGATGTCCTGCTTCTTTCTATTCCTCTTCGCCAAAAAAAAGGAATTTATACGGAATAAAGTGGATTCTGGCTTGGATTTCTCTGGACTAAAGGAAAGGAATTTAGATGGAATAAAAGTGGATACAGTGGGAGTTAAACTCGCGAGTTAAATGATGAACGTAAAACTAATTCTAACCAGAATATGACTTTGTGGGAATGGTTTTTTAGGTATGGCTTTAGGTATGGCTTCGTGGGAGCAGATACTAGTTATTAATGATACAAGTTCGATATAATCATCATAATGAAACGCGTGTAACGTTAAAATCACGAGGTGTAACACGTAGTTTTAGTTCCACAGGTTTCATTAATAATGTTCATATTGTATCATTCAAAATTTAATCTACAACGGTCCAAACAGATTTTATTTGCATTTTTCATAAAACAAAATTCAAAATTATCAAGTGCCCATACTAGTGGATGTCATGGTAATCACGTTTGTCAATTTTGGCGTTCGCGATGGAAAATAGCAGTAATTATTATTTGCGTGCTTGTTCCGACACGCCGGTAATCGCGCGATTCTCAAGAGGACCTTATTTTTATTTACATGAAAATGTTTCAAATCGTTCAGATAGAACCGCGCAGGATTAACGCTGTGTCTGAAGAAAGCGTAATGAATTCATAAGATCTTATGAAATCCAAAGTGGACATGGTAAATCTGCCATAATGACAACGTCGTAGATTACAGAAATAAAGTATCCATTTGGTCATAGAATACTAGATGAATTAAGAATGAGCAAAAATTCATATTTGATGGTAGTTCAAATGTGAAAAGGTCACACCATGCTTTTCATTAAATACAAGAACTTGTTCTTATGATGAAAAGATCTTTGTCATGTGGACTCCTAAATTGCGATAGATGTAAGAATGGAGAACAATTCAAATTTAATATGTTTGTAACCTTTTAGGTAAATTATTAAAACAGTTAGTATTGTATTGTTATCTGTTAGTTTTCTTAGTAAGTGATTTTAGTTTTTAATTAAATATGTATTGATATTTACACATATGGAAAATGAAATAAAACTATTTGTACATCTTCCTTAATTTTAATTCATTTAATCAGTGGCCAATGGTAAACATTTTTTTAATTCTCATATTGAAAATCTAGTGGTGCACAAGTTTGAACAATACAGTGGAATGCTCTCTCAAATGAGGCATGACGCCACTTTGTCTAATGTAATGATCCTGGAAATAAATCACTCTCAAAAGTTGTTGCTGCACTGCTTGTAATCAGAAGATAAAGCTTTTTTGAAGGAATGCGGAATTGCACCTTCAATTTCCGTGCAATCCAACACAATTCTGCCATTTGTGATGTCTTTGAAGCATGTCGATATAAAAAGATAATTTTTCTCTCTATTACTCATATTACTCATAAGGCCCGCGTACAACATTACAAGTAGCACATATAAATGTGACGATAATGTTTTGCATTTTCATGTTACCTACTCACTGTAAATCTAAAACACTTAAAATATTTTAAATTTAATCGAAACTTCATCAACGTACATAATAGATATTCTGGTGGTATGATTTCCACAGCCCAGCTACACTAAAAAGTGAGCCCCACTAATATCTTGGAACAATAGTTTTTTTTCACACTGTTGTAGTTGTAGGGTTTCATTTAAATTTGTATTTTCTTCTTTGAGTACAACTTGGTTTTTTCAAGTATTCGAGATTTTAGCAAAAATGTTGAAGTGAAAGGACCTGCTTCCATGGTTCCGGGTTCTTCGTTACATTTCTTACTGGTCAAACTTTTTTGGTTTTTCTGAAAATACACTTTCAAATTTCAGAAAAATGTTTATTAATACACACCTTTTCCACGTTTCTGGATAAAGAAATTTCCATGTGCCCTCTTTATTCCATGGGAATAATATGGTAGTGGTGACCCAACATTTTGTTACCATTGTTTTATTTATTTTATTTTAGGTAAAGTAAAATTTATTTGACACACCTAATAAGTACAAGTACAAGTACAAGTTATCTACCAACTATTGGTTTTCTACATTGCCAACATATTTTAAAACTAAAGTAGCAGAGATGCCAACAATTACTTTCAACACCTTCTCTTAATTGTTGAGATTCACTGGTTTTACAATATTACAAAACAAAATGACAGCTGTTTTAGATATTCTATGGTTATTTAACATCGCAAATAAGCAAATCTTTAAATTTGTTGAACTTATTTTTACACAAAGGTTTAGTAAATATATCTGCGATTTGATTTTCTGTTGAGCAGTATTGAATTTTTAGCAAACCTTCTCTTAATTTTTCGTATAGGAAATGATACCTTACGTCTATATGCTTACTGCGTTTAGTAAATTGTCCATTGTTAATTAATTTGATTGCACTCTGATTATCAATGTTTAACGTAATTTGCACTTGAGCACTCACTAATTCTTCGATTAACGTTTTCAGATAAATCAATTCCTTCGCACAATCTGCTGCTGCTATATATTCAGCTTCCGTCGTAGATAACGAAACCAACGGCTGCTTCTTTGAACACCACGAAATTGGTCCGCCACAGTAATATATAACATACCCGGTGGTACTTCTACGAGTCTCTACGTCGCCTGCAAAATCTGAATCACAATATGCAATAAGATGCACATTATCATCTTCGTTGCTAAACTCAATTCCTTTACTTTTCATTGTATTTAGATATCTAAAAATTTGTTTGACATTCGAGATGTCTGCTGTACTTGGGTTCTCTATTTTTCTGCTTAAGTAGTTAGTTGCGTATGATATATCTGGTCTGGTTTTACTCGATAAATATAGCAAGCTGCCAATCGCTTCACGATACGGATAGTTCTTTGTTGATTTTTCGCACAAAACCTTCTGGTCACTGTTGATCGGTGTATCGGCAGGCCTCGCTTCACTCATTTGAAAGTCTTTTAGGATTGATTTGGTGTATTTTTCTTGACAGAGTATAACCTTGTTATCCCTTGTTATTACATCGATACCTAAAAATGAATTCACATTTTCGTGTGTAACGATTTCAAACTTTGTGTGTAGTTCTTCCAGTAATTTATTGATTTTTGATTCGTCATTGCCCATGATTATACCATCGTCTACATAAATTCCTAAGTATAGGTCGTCGTTTTCACTTCTGAACACACACGGTTCTGTTTTTATTGCTGTTAAACCGAACATCTGTAACGCACTTGTGAAATGCTTATTCCATCGTAATGGCGCTTGCTTCAAGCCATAAAGAGCCTTTTGTAGTCGACAGATTTTATTGTCTCCATCATATCCCTCTGGTAATTGCATGTAGATTTCATCAAGTAATGCGCCATACAGGAAAGCCGTTTTTATGTCGAATTTTTTCATTATGTAGCTATTCTTGGCACCTAAAGCAAACATTATTCTTAATGAACTTATGTTTATTACCGGACTGAATGTTTCAAAGTAATCTACTCCATATTGTTGTTGACATCCACGCACGACTAGACGTGCCTTATATCGACCATCTGATTTTACTTTGAATATCCACTTGCTCGTTAGAATTTTCTTTCCTTCAATTTGTGATTTATCGACAGGAACCCAAGCATTGTTTTTCGTTAAAGATGCCTTCTCTTCTTCGATTGCTTCTTTCCATTGTTCACTTTCTGGCCCATTCACAGCTTCATTGTACGTTAGTAGAACATAGTCTTCGTAGCGTTTTGGTAATTTAATCACTCTGCGTTCTCTTGTAAGTTCATCATTTACTGTAGTATCACCAGTCTGGTCTATTATTGGGCTGCATTCAATGTTTTCAGGTATTTTCTCTTCGTTCTCGTGTGGACGGTCATTTACCACTTGAACCACTGCATTTTCCTTTCCACCTTCGTTTTGATTCTGTTTAAATATAACATCACGTGAAATTACCACTCTTTTTTTATTAGGATCAAAGAGTCGATATCCATTAGTAGCGTATCCAATGAATATATATTTCATGCTACGTGCATCGAGTTTTCTCAGGTAACCTAAAACTTTCGCATAAGCTTCGGCCCCGAACAGCTGGAGATTTGACAGGTTAGGTCTTCTACCGGTCCAATTTTCAATAGGTGTTACTTTAGTCACACAGGAAGTGGTAGGTGTTCTATTAAGTAGATATGTAGCTGTTCTTATTGCTTCACCCCAATATTCCTTGGTTAGCTGCGAGTCAAATACTAACGCCCTAGCTTTTTCCATGATTGTTCTGTTTAATCGCTCCGCTTTTCCATTCAGTTGAGGCGAGTGAGGAATTGTGTAATCCAGAATTATTCCCTTTTTTATACACCATGTTTTTATATTTTCATTTTTAAATTCACCACCATTGTCACACCTTATTTTAGACACTCTGAGGTTATGAAGAGCTTCCGCTTCTTCCACAAACTGTTTTATGTAGTCTATTACTTCGCTTTTCATTGTCAAAAGGTACGTTGCACAATAATGAGTGTAGTCGTCCAGTATAACTAAAAAATATTTCTTTCCGTCCCATGTGATTGGATCAATTGGCCCGCACACATCCGCATGCAGTATTTCCAGCGGTCTTTTGGCTCGATATCTTATTGTATTAAATGGTTGTCTTATTTGTTTAGCCTTTAGACATACTTCGCATACCTTTTCCAATTCCTTACATTCATTTTTGGAAAGATTCAGGTTGTCCGAAACATCAATCAATTCTTTCATTGTTGCCCCACTTAGATGACCTAATTTTCTATGCCAATCTTGTACCTTTTCGTTGTTTTCGGCCAGCATACTTTCGACATCTGATGTTGACGACAGTTTTACCGTATATAAACCATTTTCTTGTTTACTGCCTTCGAGCACAACTTTATTAAGCTTAGTTATTAGTACTTTGTCTTTTGCAAAAGTCACATTTCCACCATTCTCAGTTATTGCACTAACAGATAACAAGTTTTTTCTTATTTCTGGTACGTACAGCACATTGTTTAACACACAAGCTTCGCCGACAATTGTACCTTTGCCTTGTGCTTCAATTGTTTGATTTTTCTTTGCCACAGAGATTTCACTTTGAATTTCTTCTAAGTTTTTGAACATCCTCTTATCGTTAGACATGTGTGAAGATGCACCAGAGTCCACCACGAAGTTGTTACTGACGTTGAGATTTCCAGTTGTTAAGAATGCTACTTTTCCCTCCTTTTTGTCTTCTGGTTCTTCCTTTTTTCGAAAGAAACAATTTTCTTCCCTGTGATTAGTTTTCTTGCATATTTTACACTGCTTCATTTTCGATCTACAATCTTTTGAAAAATGGCCTGGTTTTCTGCACGAATAGCAGATCTTCTCGGTGTAATGTTTCCTTAACACGTTGGCTGCCAACTACGAAATAATACGTAGTTGGTAGTCTGTCCTAGGTACCAACTACGGAATTATACGTATTTTGCAGCGCTGCCTATAGAAGCCGTCTACGTTCTTATTCGTAGCAAATGCGTGTAGTATAAGGTATGGCGGTCTATGGGACAAGAATTAAAAATAAGTACTGGTCGCTGTAAACTGAACTTTATTCTCGAAAACGCAAAAAAAATGAGCCAATTCTGTTATAATATAAATTTACAGATCTTACGTGTGATAAGCTTTAAAACAATTTTCCACGCAAAGAGCAGGTTTTTCTTCACACACTGGACGGAAGTAACGTGTCTCACGACGTTTTTTGTTGGCGGTGCACACTCTGCAAGGTTTTGATGGCCGGTTTTTCTTTTCAGTTGGGGGTAAACTCTCCAAATAATGAAATGATCCAGGATTGGGCTTTTTATTCGGCTTAGGCATATTTTCGCCAAGCAAACTCTCAACAACCTTTTCTCTGAATTGTAGAGAGGTAATTTTTGAAGAAGTTGCGTTCCGATAGATTATGTATGCGTTGTGAATATATATTTCAAATATATGTAAAGCAACTTTCTTGTGCCATCTTATTGTCTTTCTCAGGGCGGAATAATAAGAAAGCATTTGATCTGATCGATCTACACCAGACATCCCATTATTGTAATCGCTAACTATATTCGGCTTCAGAGAAGTTTTTCCATTGCGGTTGCGCACAAGCTCCATGTCGACTTTGTGTTTGTTTGAAATAACAAGAACATCTCTCTTGTCCTTCCATTTACAAACTACCACTGTTCCTTTGCGCTTCCATGTAAGCTCTCCTCTTTTCAACTTTTCAGCGATGACAACTTTTGGATTTCCCTTTCTGTTGCTTCTTAGGGTGCCACAAAGGAATGTTTTCATTTCCGAAAGTAAAGTAGTAAGTCTCACTGAGTTATAAAAGTTATCCATGTGTAAAACGTGTCCTTTATTGAGATAATCTTTCATAAGATGTAACACTACCCCAGTTGAATGACCAACATTTTTGTCTTGAATATCAGATTTGCCACAGTAAATTTTTATCTTTTGAACTAAACCATTAGACTCGCATAATTTGTATAGCTTGACGCCGTATTTGTGTTTTTTATTTTTGATGTATTGCCGAAAGAATAGTCTTCCTCGCCACAACATCATCGACTCATCAATGCAGATGTTTTTGCCTGGTGTATAGTTATTGCGCATAACCTTATTGAAATGAGTCAAAATAGGTCGAACTTTATATAGTCTATCATCAGATGGAATTGAATTGTCGGAACAGTGCAGAAATCTCAATAAAGCTTGAAATCTGTTTCGGCTCATAACTTGTCTCCAAAAGGGAATGTTGTAAAAGACGCTTGTGCTCCAATATGATGAAATTTGTGGAAGAGAACATGGACCCATGTGCAAAAGAAGTCCAAGAAAATTTTTCATTTCTATAATATCGGTGTCCTTCCATGATAACATTCTAGACGACTTGCGCGTACGTGTTTTACCTATTTCTTGGCGGGCATAAATGTTCGTTTGTTCCACTAGTAACTTCAAGAATTCATCACTAAAAAACAAGTCCACAAGAATTTGAATATTACAGTCTGTGAAATCAATTTTTAGTCCCACTTGTTCGGAAAATGGAAAAGTAGGGGGGTCTTCAGCGATGTCTGTCCATTCATCATCTTCTAATAGTTGATCTACGTTGACATCTTGTACTAGCGAGTAAGATGAAATCGAAACGTCATCACTGGGGTTATTTTCATCGTCCACTATTTCATCGGACACCTCACTGTTGCTTGAATTATCGGATTCTTCACCAGAACCGCCATCTTGAGAAATAAAACCTGCCCATTCCGCCTCATCATAGTTTGCAATTTCTCTCAACTGATCTTCTGTTAGTTTTCTTTTGTTTGACATACTAAATGGTTAACCAATAAACTTTTACGCAAATATACTGAGAAACTATTGTTCAGATCCACTATTCACAAACACGTTTGCTCAACTCCATAAATAACCAACAAACTGCACCGTCCACGTAATTGTAGTATTGCACATACGCGTGCGTGGGTATAGGTAAATAAATCTCAATGAAAAGCGCAAATTGGTTCATACGAGTTATCTCGTAGTTGGTTCTTCAAAAAGAATTTCTATCACGGGTACCAACTACGAAATTATTCGTAGTCTCATTTTTTTGAAAAATGAGTTTTGAAAACATATTTGGACAATATCTTTTCATTATTTATACTTAATTCTACGCAAAAAATGATAAAACTGTATTGGGTTTTTTTGAACAGTTTTATGGAAATACTCTGGCAGCGAACGTGT
>NW_022170249.1:63745997-63830997 GCF_008802855.1 Photinus pyralis
CTCAATTGCGCCACTTGAATTAAAGCTAGCGCCATTACGGTTAAGCCGTGACAAATTTTCAAAAAGTGGGGGGGGG
The DNA here is from genome assembly GCF_008802855.1 of Photinus pyralis. Taxonomy (NCBI): domain Eukaryota; kingdom Metazoa; phylum Arthropoda; class Insecta; order Coleoptera; family Lampyridae; genus Photinus; species Photinus pyralis. The sequence continues at coordinate 63,746,074 of NW_022170249.1, forward strand.
GGCCAACTTAACGTTTTTAAAAGTTACTTTTTTTAACATCTTTTCATACGAAATTGTACTCTCAGGTATGCGCTGAAATGCGCCGTAAAAAGATATCTTTGCGCCATTATTGTTTTTTGGTTATCCTTAAATATATTTGGGGGGGGGGGCAAGTGAACGGAATCCCCCATAACGCATTTTGCTACCGGTATTTGTGCCACTTGATACATCTGGTTATGAGCTCAATTGCGCCACTTGAATTAAAGCTAGCGCCATTACGGTTAAGCCATAAAAAATTTTTAAAAAGGGGGGGCTAACTTAACGTTTTCAAAAGTTACGTTTTTTAACATGTTTTTTCTACTACATCGTACCTTTCATCATGCGCTAAAATGCGCCGTAAACAAAAATCTTGGCGCCATTATAGTGTTTCAGAAACACTATACAGGGTGTTTTTTTGGGAGCTTTAGTTAAACGATTCTGAGAAAGTAAAATAGGTAGGTTTTTAAAAATTTGTATTTAGGAGTTACTCCGAAGGCCGAATCGATGTAAAATATTTTCAAAATGGACGCACTTCCGGAAATAACTTTTGAAAACGCTAAGTTAGACCCTCCACTTTTTAAAAATTTTTTATGGCTTAACCGTAATGGCGCTAGCTTTAATTCAAGTGGCGCAATTGAGCGCATAACCAAATGTATCAGGTGACCTAGTTACAAGGGACAAAATACGTACTGGGGGGGGGGGGCTACGTTCACTTGGCCCCCCCCAAATGTTTTTTCGGATTTCTAAAAAACGATAATGGCGCAAGAGTTATTATCGGTGGCGCATATGAGCGCATAACGAGCGCATTCATTTCAAAATAATACGACTATGAAATCTCTCAGTGGGGGGGCCAAGTTAACGGACACCTTAAGGTTTTGGAAAAGAATGTAGGATCGGTGTTCTGGGGGATATAGAATACCCCCCGGGAAGAAAGATTCGTTTGAAATGTCAAGCACATTTCAAATAATTGACCAATCATAAGCATTTCGGATGACCGTATCGTCGGATTTCGTATTCATGTGAATCCAGCTTTAATGTTTTGCAAAATAAACCAGGGGGTTTGGGTAGTATGCTCACATGAAACAAGATTCGGTGGCCATTTTCTGAACAAAGTATCATGAGAATCCTGAGTATTTTCAACGTTTTGGGGGTACACTTAGCACCGGAAGGAATACTCTCCAAGAAAAAAAGGATTGAATGACACTGTTATTCACAGCTTTCGGGAATGTAAACGATTTCACCTTTGCTGCGGAATATTGTGTTGGCTGAATATCCCCCAGACCCTTTGGTTAAGTTACCCTAAAATGTTCATGTCTCACTTATGGCTATTTTGTTGCGGGAGTGTCGTCAAATTTTCCTTTTCTGGGAGAGATTCCACACACGTGAGTCTTAAGTTTTGGAAGAAATCGTAGCACCGGGGGGTCAATACCCCCAAGGAAGAAGAAAGATTCGTTGACTATTTTCCGAAAAACTATCATGAGAATACTTTCAAAATGTTGGGTGAAAACGTAGCACGGGAAAAAGCCTGGAAAAAAGTAATTGATTTCAACTGTGCTACTGGATATTGTGTTAGCTGGGGGGTATTCCATATCCCCCTGGAGATACGTTATTATAAAATTTTCATGCTTCGCTTATGATTATTTTCTGGAGAGTGCCATCAAATTTTCCTTTTCCAGGAGATATTCTATACACGTGACCTCCTAGGGCTTAATTTTTTGCAAGAAAAGGGGCACCCGGGGGGTCTGTGTGGTATGTTCACAGGAAACAAGATTAGGTGGTCATTTTCTGAAAAAACTATGTTACCGTAAAATATTTATGGCGTGCATATGATTATTTTCTGGGGATGCCGTCAAATTTTCCTTTCCCGGAGATATTCTACACACGTGACGTTTGAAAGAAAACGTGGCACCGGGGGTTCTGGGGTGTATGGAATGGAATGATTCGGTGTCCATTTTCTGAAAAAAATATCATGATAATCCTGAATACTTTCAACATTTTGGGGGAAAACGTTTTGGAAGAAAACGTGCCACCGGGGGGATCAATACCCCCAGGAAGAAAGATTCCCGAAAAACTATCATGAGAATACTTTTCAAAATTTTGGGGGAAAACTCCCCAGGAACAAAAAAATTTATGATACTGTCCGCCCACAAAATGGCTTCTTATCAGTGAATCATATTTGTTGAAGCTTTTTCTTCATTTTGCAATATCAATTAAGTAATAAATAATTTCTCATACCTACACTACCGAATTACCTCACGCTTATTTAGTGGTTTAGAGTAGACAAGACCAACTAAGATACCTATTTTAGCTCTTAGTTACAGTGACATCTCATCTCCAGTCATCCGAAAGCTATTAATAAAACAATGCTCTCCAGACATTGAATGACGGAGAAAGCACAGGCTTCAATTCCACCAAATACTGAAAGATTTGCTCTTGAAAGTCCAGTTTATTGGAAATTTAATTACGCTTGGCATTCATTACGATTGCTTTGGCGTAAAATGCTAGCTAATTTAATAGTCAACACACTCGACATCTCAATAACCGGAATAGAATGTAAACGCTTGATCCAGTCATTCATCGCGTACCCCAGTAATTAATTGATGCCAAGTACAAAATTAAAATGGAACTTTACCACTAAATTGGATACATTGGCGAACGCTCTCTGTTATAATTAATACGCGATGCTTATTTGAATAGATGAATTAATTACGACTGAATGTTAATACTGACATTCTCATACATCGAGGTGCGTAGCGTTGCGGCGATAATATTTACGCGACCGACGACGTTATGAATTAATTCGAAATTGGGGGGGCAACTATGTCCAATAAACGCCGCAATTTGCTCGGATCTACGAATTCAATAGGTGGTGTAAATACATGCCGGTGGACAATTAGAATGAATCCTTGATGCGACATCATTCCATGTCAAACCCAATTACCGAAGTTAATTTGGTGCTATGAAAATTCAATGTTACTATACATATAGGTACTGTTGCGTGCAGTAATTCGGTCAATAAATTATTTCTTCTGGACGTCATGTCACTTTGGGTTCTTTAACTGTCCAACGTCCCCCAGATATCTATCATCACATTTCATTTGTTTCCATTTCCCTGAATTTTCCTTATGAAGACAAAAAACACTTCACATTCACTTGACAACGTTAGGGGTTTCCACCAGTTGTGATTTTGAGAAACTTTTCTACCTCTCCACCCTAGGAGGATCGGTGGTTATACGGGGACAGTCACTGACATAATTAATATTCCTCGTACTCTTCAAAAGAGAACCTCCCAAGTTCTCTGTATTCCTTCCGCATTTAATAATGTGTATTAGAAGCCTTCCATTAACATTGCTCCATGACAATGATTATTGCGACAATGGATGCCATGGAATTACTCAGTATTGCCTAAACTTGTCGGTGGAAACGACTTTAATTGACTCGCAACCGTTTAGTAATTTCAAAATGGAGAAAACATTTTAAATTATTTGAAGATAGCAAGAATGTGATCCGCAATTAAAATCGTGCACCTCGAAATAAACGCCGGCCTTTTGTGTCTATAATGAGATGAAAGCACTTGCCTTAGAAAACACGATTTTCTTAACTAAAATGAACAAGAGAAACTTTTGTGTTTTCCTACCTTGAAACCAAAATAAACAGTCTTTGAATGAACAAATTTATTTCCTCGCTCTAAACCTCTTTCACTATATAATTATATATTGCTATGTAGAAAAGTATGTAGATATACCACTTATCTTCAATGCACGAACAAGTAATATAACAATACGGGGCTTTGTTCGACTTTTGAATAAGTACCTACCAAGTGTAATCCCAAATGAAAATAGTTATTTACGTAACAACCACTTATGAAATGATGGATTTTACTTGATTCATGATTCGCTCGCTTCGCCAAAAATCAAACAAAAAGAGCCTTTTTAACTGAATCGTTAATAATAATAGCTACATCGTATCTAAACCAACTCATATATTTAATATTGACTTAGATAATGCTATGCGTGCTTGGTCAACGGCCATATCTAATGAATTATAGCAAATCTCTGGCCCATTTACTTATGTAAATAGGGAAGCGTATTGAAACCAAAACGGAGATACCTATTTGCTCGATTTTTGAGAAAAAGCTGTGACATCAAAACATCAAACTACTATTAGTCCCGGCTAAATAGCTCGAAAATAATTTATTTTCAAAAAAAAAAATAGTTACCGGGCAAAACCGGATTTTTCAGGCAAGTGAAATTGGGAAAAAATAATTAAAACAGCTGAATTTTTCCGCAGGTGAAATTACGGGGGTTGAAAGTGGTGTTTTGTAAATTGTGGCACAAGTATGGAAATGTTATCGAGATTTAAAAAATGATCAACTTTTGTATCTGCACTATTTTCACAAAACCTCCAATTTTCGTAGAAAAACCGGAAAAACTGTTTTTTTTTCGTTTTTTATTCCTATTTTTGCGAAAAAAAGTCGTAGGGGTTTGAAATTTGGAAGAAACAGCTTGTTTTCTGATAAAAAAAGGAGATAATTTTTTGGGCCCGTAAAGTTGAACCGTTTTCAAGATCTCACGATTTCTGAAAAAAACCACCTTTTTTTCAAGGGGGTGAAAAATCTATTTTTTTTCATCGTACAGAGGTGCGCGGGGTAGCAAAATTTTCGTAAGGACTTACATTTTAATAATCAAAAATAAAAAATATTATTCCAATAGAAAAATTTTAAGAAAAGCGGCAAAAACTGAGAGAACAGCTTTAAGATATAGCGTTTTTGACAGTAGGTAAATAGCGTTTTTGCAACTAAATTAACGTATTGGATCCGCTCTAAGTTTTTGAAATCTGTCTTCTCTCTCCTGTTTAATGTTGCTAAAAATTTTTCTCTTGTTTCCTAGTGCCCAACTGCTTTAATTGAAGCATCTCATTTCTTTTTTCTGCATTTTTACCGCAATAAAAGCAATTCGAAGTAAAATCGAATTCTTTTGCTTCCTGAACAATTTGTTTGTTCACCAACTCTTCTTGCTGCCTGAGCCTGTTTACAGCTGATGGGATTAATCTGGGCCTGTTAATTTACAGGAACTATGAATAAAATCCTTACGAAGTTTATTCCAAGTTTTTACATCAACGCAACACGTTTATAAAATGAAAATCAACAGTCACAGCCTTATTTCGATTCCATTACCCGCATCTATGAAGCACTGGACAATAAACAACACGTCATAGGAATCTACTTTGACCTTTCTAAAGCCTTCGACATCGTCAACCACAATATATTATTGAAGAAATTGGAGTCATATGGTATCACAGGCATTCCGCTCAAATTACTGAGCTCCTTTCTAACGGGGAGGTCTCAGTTTGTTGAACTCTCCGGTCAATTTGGCAACGTAACGAATCATAAATTCAAATCGTCTGAACTGGACTACAAAATTGGAACGCCCCAGGGATGCACCTTAGCTCCACAACTCTTCGCGATTTTTGTCAACGACCTGGATAGGAAGTTTAACGACCCGAGCATTTCTCTTTGCAAGTATGCAGACGACACCTCCTTAGTGATATCGGATCCTAATTTAGACACCCTAGCACAAAAGGCCTGTGATGCTATAACATGCATAAGAGAGTGGTGCGATTCTAACCAGCTAAAATTAAACGAAACCAAAACTGGCGTAGTAAGCTTCTGCAATAGCCGAAATAACCAAGCGAGACGTCCTAACATTATCATTAATGGGAAACTGTTGCGCATTACCAGTGGTGAACGCTTCCTTGGAGTAACTGTAAGTGACAATCTAAATTGGAGCTCTCACATCGATCAAATCTGCTCGAAACTAAGAAGTGCATGCTATGCAATTATATGTTTGAGGCCCGTGGTAGGGCAGTCTGCTCTACTGAAGTACTACTATGCCCAGGTCCAAAGTCAACTACACTACGCCATTATTATATGGGGCAACTCCAATGCAACTGTCAGACTGCTGTTACTGCAAAAACGGATCGTACGTCATATGTGTAACTCTGGCATGCGTGACCACTGCAAACCTCTTTTTAAACGCTTGCAAATAATGACTGTGTACTCCCTATATATCTATAACTGTGTGCAATTCGTTTTCGACAACTCATATCAGTTTACAACGAACGAAGAGATCCGCAGCTGTGACAGGAAGACTCGTTTCGGTTCTAAGATCACTGTCCCTCGACATAATACCACCCTGTTCGAGAACTCTCCAAAATACATGTGCATTAAACTTTTCAACAGCCTCCCTATTGATCTCCTGAAATGCAATCAGGGCCTCCTTCTCCTTTATGTCTAAGGTTAAAATGTTCTTTCTTGATAATCCGTTCTATAGTGTCAACGAATACCTCTGCAAAACCTAATTATGTCTTTCTGTGTGTTATATGTAAATGCGTGTTACTGTTAGTCTGGTTGTAGTCAATTCTGTAGTTTGTATGTATTTTTCAAGTCGCGTAAAATTTGAAATGACGTTTCCAATATTACCTATTTACACTGTAATCAAAATGGAAAAAATAAATAAATATGAAATACCTTTAGGTACGTGTTTTTATTGTAATGCTAAAAATTTAGTTTGGGGGGACGTGGAACAGCATCGCTGTTTTGCAGGAAAGTGTTTATTAAGCGTTGGAGCCAATAATATTCTATATTGCGGAGAGGGTAAGTAATTAACAAGTAGGTACTTTGCATAAGGTGGGTTTATGCAACATTTAAGATTTAACATTTAACAATTAAGATTTAAGATTTAACATTTAAGAAAAACCACTCAGTTTATGTACCATTTAACAATTAAGAAAACAGCCAATCAGAAAGGAGTAGGCTATTTCCAGTTTACTGTCATTTTTTCCATTAAATAACCTTCAAATTTAGTATTAGATAATTAGAATAGGAAGTATTTTGATTATAGGGGTTGTTAACTTGTTAGAGTTAGGTATAGGTATTTTTCAATAAATAGGGATAGTTTTATCGTAAGGGTAGTGGTAATTTTATAATCAGAGCCGCTTTCCTTTCAAATGATCTAAGATTTTAAGTGAACCACTCCCAACTACTCTATTCTGAAGTTGAATGGAACACTCATTTTGTTTACCAAAAAACACCTAACCTAAAAATTGGTTTTGTAGTTAATTATGGATTTATTACCAGTCATTATTAATCTATTGGAAGGTCCAGAAACTAGTGGGAGCAGTAGTGAAAGTAGTACTGATTCTGAGGTTGAGGAATATGCTAGAATTGTACGAATTGAAGGATATATTGAAAGAGTAGTTGTAAATTATAGTGAAACAACATTTAAATCGCATTTTCGAATGCACAAATTAATAGTGTACCAGTTAGCTAGTAGACTGGAAAACAGTGGTTTCATCCCTGTTCATGAACACGGAAAAATGAAAATATCAAGTGAAAAGGCCATGCTTATGACATTATGGTACCTTGGAAACACGGAATCATTTAGGCAGGTTTCTGATCGTTTTGATGTGTCACTGAGCTCTGCTCACCGTGTAATTGAAAGGGTATTAAATTGTATACTGTCTCTACGTACTGAGTACATTAAGTGGCCAACGCAGGAGGAAACAGAAGTTATATTGTCACGTAGAGAAATTTCAGTTCATATTTCAGATGCAAATGTAGGTCAGAACTTAGATCAGCATCCTGTGAGTCTTAAGGAAATTATGTAAAGTAGAATCAGTTTAAGATTATCACCAAAGCTTCCTTCTTTCTTGGATAATTGATGTTGTATAATGTACCACGAACAGGACTTTGTGTTTATACAAGGCCTCGTGAGTAACGGGAACATCAGTCATCTAGGGTGTTAACAGGAAGGAATTGACGTATGAGATCCGAAGGTATAAATGGGAGATGCAGGGATGTGCTAGAGATAGTTGGTGGTATTGGTACACGAGAATCATGTTCGAAATCGATCCCGGAAGAAACCATCCATGTAGAGGACCTGCATGAACCAAGGGAGGTCAGCCTAACAGGGAGTTGTGGAAGTCTTTGTTCCGCAAAAGGAACAGAGCAAGTGTTCGTTGTAAGTAAACGAATGGAACCGCATCCGGAGCGTGTTGGGTGTTCTCCAAGAAGTTTTCAAACTCAAGGGGAATATTAGGGGAAGTCACCAACACTATCCCTTCGTTACTACACCACAATAAAAGGTATACCTATTAACAAAGTAAATGATGATAAAATTCAGACTTGAGATTAGAGATGTTAGATTTCGTGAGAGTATAGTTATTATAAATTTTGTTATTATCAATATTATAAAACTATTTATTATATAAGTCGATTTTACATGATTTGGTTTCTTTAACCAATCATTTAACGTACTTACCAGAATAGGTAACGGATTGAATATTCATTGGACGAACCAACAAATACTTTTCATGCTAAAACACCCTCCACGACGTCATTTGGGAGGACTAAATTAAACCGTATATATATATTATTTACCCTTGTCTAGCGATTGTTCAATCAACTCTATTTCTGTGTTAGAAGAAATGATGGGAAGAAATTAAATGTAAATTGTAAATTGCAATGAGGAATTAACGGTGTTTCTGTCAGTCCATTAACAAAAGAAAAAATAAGAAAATAAATAAAAATTATCAAGTAGGAAGAAACGAGATGCATTTAATTATATTAGGATTTCTTTTAGTTAAACTCATTCATGGTAGTATGGCAAAAGTGGAAGTCACATCAGGAATTTATCTAGAAAGACTACCCAACATAAGTTTTTACCAAAGTACACGACAAGTTATTTTTAGAGTGCGGAAGCCTCAGAGCATTTTGGATAAGTTACAATGTCGTGTACACTTTTGTTTGAAATACCGCTATATTTGTGATCTATTAACCGAAATTAATTACTTTAGCAATTTTCGTAAAAATCCCACAGCTACAAGTAGCGATATTTTACTAAACGACGGTGAATTATTTGATTTTCAGCTTGCTACACGAAACCATTTGAAGAAGATCTTTGCAAGTGATTACGAAATCAGTGTTTTAATGAGTAGATTTGGTAAGCGAGATCATGTCAAGTTACATGAGATTCCATTTCCAGATTTATTATCGCTAAATTATAATACTACATGTACAGATTCACAACTCAAAGATCTTGTTTTAATGGAATTACAGATGAAATACGATAATAGTAGAATGTTGGTCAGTATGTGTCAATTGAAACGTTTGGTTGTAGAATTCGTACCATTAGAATTGTTATCAAAAATTTTGAATAGCTTAATTTTAGAAATAATTAACGAAAAATATGTTTTAGCATTAGGATCATTAACGCAATTCTATACGATGCCACTAGTTGAGTGCATCCTGTCGGAACAAACAATATTGGTCGGCGTACACATACCGCTACTTAAAAAGGACCTTCAGGGACTGCACATGATGAAAGTCCTTACTCCGCCTTATGCATGGGACAACTATACCTGCTCTGTTACCATACCAGTGTTAAATGTGGCCTTGCAGAAAACCAATTCCACTTGGAAAATATTCGTACCTAGATGCGACCCAATACGAGAGGAATTATGCTTCATCAGTGACTACAGAGATGAAGAAAACCTCGGCATATCCTGTGTTCAACAAACCGTCAGAGGAGGATCATTTAGGCAATTTGCAACCAATTGCCCTATTTCCTGCAGAGAAACTGGAAACGATAGTCAGTTCGTTACACCCCTCAACAGCCACCGAACCTTAGTTACCCATCCAAGAGATTCCTTACTTGTGAAATGCGAACACGAAACGCACGAATTGCAGACCGGAGAGAAAGTAGGGGCATTAAGCATTGACGTTCCGTGCGGATGCTATTTAGAAGCTGACGAAGATAGATTTAGTCCTATCTATTCATGTGTGAACAAGCTGGTGACGGTCGGGCAACATCAAATAGTACCGGCGGCCTGGACTCATTATACAGGTCTATCCCTTCCGAAGTGGGGAGACCCAGCCCTATCCTTCGAAAAATTGAACGATTGTATTGACCCTCAATGGATAATTACCCAATTCCCTGAAAACACGATTCCAATCACCACATATTTCCTTGTTGTACTTTACTTCCTTGTATTTATTCTGTTCGTACTTTATTCCTACCTGATTATGTATCATTGCCGTAGCTACCGGTTACATCAAATTCAAAGAAGAACCACAACACCAATGGAGCTGTCAACCGTAAGACCCACTAGTATGAGAGCCAGCCCAACATTAGCAAGGAGACCTCTACCTAAGCTACCAGTATCTGTTGAGACTTCCTTACCTGAAACTGAAAACGACTATTTGCAACCCATTCTGCAGACACCACCGATCTCCAACGAGGAAATTAGGCCACCAACGCCATCAACGTCAACGGGAATAACAACTTATGAGCCACACCCAACTACAGGAAGTGTTCCGTTGGGATTATCTTCTACATATGTACGAATGGACAAATTTATGGCAATCGGTAACACACGAATTCGTAAGTGAAGTGCGAACATAGATGTGCGGGACATTACTTACACACTTACCTAATTCGGCATAAGTCAAATTACTAATTGAACATTAATATTCACCACTTTAACGATAACAGACTGTAATGTTATACGAACTGTAAACTACTAAATGTGAACGTAACGAAAAATTTTGGCTTGTGTTAGATAAGACTTGCGGTATGGTATGTCCGGACCAATCTACCGAACTTAGAATTTTTTTTTATCTTATACTTACCTAGCTAGTAAGATATGCAATTATTTTGTTTTTTTTTCTTTTTCTTATGTATTATTTTATGTATTCATTTGTACTTCATTTTTATTGTCTTTTTTTTATATGATGTATTTTAGATAGTATTAAGAGCATGGTAGTAATCAGTCCTAAACATCCCAGCATTTCTTATGCATTCGGATTCACGTCATTTCACTCCTTTAGTATGATTTCCTTGAGGACAAGGAATTTTCAAGCGGGAGGCAAATGTCACGTAGAGAAATTTCAGTTCATATTTCAGATGCACCTAAGTCAGAAATTAGATCAGCACCCCGGGAGTCTTAAGGAAATTATGTAAAGTAGAATCAGTCTAAGATTATCACCAAAGCTTCCTTCTTTCTTGGATAATTGATGTTGTATAACGTACCACAAACAGGAGGTGTTTATACAAGGCCTCGTGAGTAACGGGAACATCAGTCATCTAGGGTGTTAACAGGAAGGAATTGACGTATGAGATCCGAAGGTATAAATGGGAGATGCAGGGATGTGCTAGAGATAGTTGGTGGTATTGGTACACGAGAATCATGTTCGAAATGTAAGTACCTTTCTTTATATCCTTTGGCACTTCTTTTTACATTGCTTGACTAAATACATGTATAAAACAAATGGTCGTTATGTGTGTTCGTTGAGACCGTGATCCTGGTTGAAAGTCACACCACCTCTTGTAAATGCGAGCTACAACCCCAGAGTGTGACAATATCTAAAGCTTTCGCCACCAAATTTGGCAGTCAAAATGTAATTGGAGCAATTGATGGATGTCATGTGAGAATTCGGAGGCCAAAAAATGATCAAGACTCATACATCAATAGAAAAGGATACTTTAGTTTGCTAATACAAGGAACTGTCAATAGCTTCAGGCAATTTATTGACGTGTATTGTGGAGAGCCGGGATCTCTGCATGATGCTCGGTTGTTAAGGAGGTCCTCACTGTATTCTAAAGCCGAAAATAATGTTAATTTCTTTGGCAATAAATACTTACTGGGTGATTCAGCATATCCATCTCTGAGTTGGTTAGTACCTCCATTTAAGGACAACGGTGCCCTAAGTAACAATCAAAAAGTGTTTAATTTTAAACATTCATCGACACGCATTATTGTTGAACATGTGTTTGGACTTTTGAAGGGGAGGTTCCGCAGGCTACAACATTTAGAGAACTTAAATATCAATATCTGTGTGAAAATTATGATGGCTTGTTGTGTGCTTCACAATATTTGTGAAAGCAAACATGATAATACAGTAATAGAACCTTATGACATAAGTAGTGATGTTAATAGTGAAATACCATTGCAGTCAGATGTAAAAAACGTAACCAGGCATCGGAGAGAACAAATATTTGAAGAAATGTTTTCGTAATCAGATTATATGTTTTATTTTTTATTTCATGAAATAAACAAATATTTATAGTAACATATAACATATTCCCAATGTAATATTACATAATTTAAAAAACGAAATTACTATTCATATTGAAACAACATAATTACAACTATTTATGAGTTTAACTTATTTAAAATTTCTTGTAAGAGATTCACTTTCTGTTCCTCAACTTTGTTCCTTATCTCAAGAAGTCTCATTTTTTCCTTATGTCTTTCATGTTTTCTCCTAAATTCCTCTTTTTTTATTTGTAGAATGCTTCCTTTTTTTTCTTTACTTCGTGTCAGTGTGGGTGTTGATGACCGTGATGATGACGGAGAGGACATTGCAGACATCTCGGGAGGTGGCAATGTGTCGGGTAAATTTTGTAAGTTATTAGATTCTAATGTATGTGTCGCACTGCTCGATGGTTTTTCACCTAGAACCCCATCCATTTCAGAAAAAAATAAAAATCTAGTTGGTCCTCTTCCGGTTTTTAGCATGTTATCTTTTGCAGTTTTATAAGATCGCATTAAGTTTTTCCACTTATTGTGGCACACGGTAGCGTTCACCTGAAAGCCATTGCTTATCAGATCATTTGCAACATTTTCGAAAATGAATTTCCTTTTTTTAGGATGGTTTTCATCCTCAATGTGCACTTCCATTGACTTAATAAGACACAACGTCTCGTCATGCGACCAGCTGTGACGGTCGTTTTCCAAGTACTGTTCCAAATTGTCCGATGCCGGTTCCAAGTTCTCTACACGACTTTGATTTGAGGCAACTGTACTAATAGAACTACCGGTAACTTTTGCGTGAAATAATAGACTTTGTGCAAATGCATGATCTATAAAATATAGTAATTAGCAAAATTTGATTACATAGAAATAGTTATATAAACCTGTCATTGCACGATTGTAATCAGTTTCTGATACACATAATTTATATTGTACGTCGTCTTCCTCTAGGATTAATTCCATTATTGTTTCGTGATATTACCCAAGCAAAATATTTTAAGCAAAGATGTAAATAAAGAACTAAGGTTATGTTTACTGATCTACTCTAATGCTCCCGCGAAAAAGGTCGTGCATGAGGGGAAGAGGGAAACATGAACCAGATCAAAATGATCTGTGGTAATGGAACACACCGGAGCTCTTCAGAGTTACTCGATCAGCTCTGATCAGTTGAAAGGAAAGCGGCTCAGAATGGATCGAGAGGACACGGCAATGATGTGCTTATTTTTCATACATTGCATAATCAGTTTAATATCTCCCATTTTTAAATGAAGAGGTGTAATGAAAAAATAAACAAAAAGTAACCTAACCTTAAACTTTGATTACGTTTCCATACACCGCTAAATATGCAGAAAGCGTTCGTTTACTCGCAGACGAATCTGAAATATCTAAACGGATCCCGCTCCACTCCGCGAGCTCGAAACCGAACGCACCAGTAGTAGCACAGATGACAGATGTGTTATGATAAGGTTATGATCGAAGAAACAGCTGCACGAAGTTCGAGACGTTATACCAATTCCCCCATTTATGTAACTCTGTGGAATTAAATTCCCTAGATATTTCCGTAAGAAATTCGTAAAGTTGAACAAACTTCAACTTTACGTTTACCTTACGTAACCGCGCAAAGTATACGTAATACATACAAATTACGTAACCTGACTCTGAACAGGTGCATTGGTTTTTATTGTTTCAACTTTACGTTTACACTATGTGTGTCTATATGCTTACGCTCATTGTGAACAAGCACATTAAAGGCCGTTTGACATTTATGTAAATTTTGTAACAAATTTACATGCAAATTGTGTGCAAAAATTTACAATAGTGGCAAACATAAATTCTTGTATTAAATTTGTAAAAATATTTTAGTTGTGAAATATATAGAACTTGTTCTACATTCTGTGTAAATCGACGCGTAAATCTGCGCAGACTGCTAATTGCATTCGTTATGTTTTGACGCCTTTTCTGACATTTACTGGAAGAAAAGAAGAGGTTAGTTTGTGTCTTTGTGAATTTCTTTAGTACAACCAAAGATATTAATACTACTAGTATTATCTTTGGTACAACCACGACAGACGGTTCGTTATAAACTATTTTCGTGTTGTGTGATAAAAATGTCGTGGTCAAACAGAGAAGTTAGGGTATTAATTGAAGAAGTGCAAAAATATCCCTGCCTCTACCTAGTGAAATCGGCTAATTATAAAAATAAACACGCACGTAACGAAGCATTAGCTTCAATTGTTAAGGCACTTTTGCCATTACGACCCGGAGTTTGCGAAAATGACATAAAAGCCAAATTCAACGGCATTAAAAGTAACTTTTTTAGTGAACATCGCAAAGTTTTAGCCTCTCAGAAGAGTGGTGCCGGCTCAGATGATGTAAGTTCTCCATTCCTTTACCCATGGATGTCTAATTGATTAATTTGTTACAGGTATACAAACCCACATTGTGGTATTACGATCTTCTTGTGTTTCTATTAGAACACTATGAAACACGATCCGCATATGACTCATTAGGAGAAGCATCACAAACTCAAACGCAGAATGAAACCATCACAGAAAGTCTAGAGGAGGAAGTGATGGTGATGCTTTCTTCTCTTATCGTTAGAAAAATACTAAACATCTGTATTACAGGAAGAAGACACAGTATATATGTTAGATACCGAAACTGGAATGCTAATCCCAGAATCTAATATTAGTGAGATTGATAGGGAACAACCACCGATACTCAACACACCCAAGACAAATTGCAACAGCAATCGCAAAAGGAAGAAGACCAGCAATGAAGATAATTCACAATTTTTTATGGAATCAACTAAAGCTCTTCAAAATTTAACGGCGGCCATGCAGTCAAAACAGAGTGATAAGTTGCTAGGTGACAAAAACCAAATTTTGGCTAATTACATCGTTTCAAAACTAGCAAAAATTCACGAGGAAATTAAAGAAGAAATAGAAATGAAAATTGTAAATATTTTATTTGAGGGGATACAACGGTCAAACAATTTGTAGTTATAAGCACTAATATGAATAACCTACTTTCATTTCATTTAATTAAATGTTTATAAATTATGTGTTTTAACAGAATCCTCCTGCCATGCAACTGCGCCTTCCGGAGAATTAAAATACATTTTATAATTATTTCTAATGTCCCTTGCACTATTACTAGAGTTATTTGATCCTTGTCTACACAATGTCTCTAAATATAATGGTACACTGGTTTCTTCAGTAAAAATATTTCCATTATTATATACGGGATCATTTTCATGGCATAAATAATTATGAAGGACCACACACGCATGTGTTATAATTTGAACTTTGTTAACGCAGAGGTTAATTGGATTTAGCAGCACTCTAAAACGGTTGGCTAACATTCCAAAGCTATTTTCGATCATGCGTCTCGCTCTACTTAATCTGTAGTTAAAGATTCTGGTGTCATGGCAAAGGCCTCGTTGTGGATAGGGCTTCATCAAGTTGATTAATAACGGAAAAGCATCGTCTGCTACAATAACATATGGTGCTGTATTGCGAGTACCTGGTAAAAAATCAGGTGGAGGTATATTAAGACTATTATTATTCAACGCCCTTGCTAATGAACTACGATGAAAGATGCCACCATCACTAACTCTTCCATTTACACCAAGATTTACATATGTAAACCTGTACTTTGCATCACATAACGCTAACAAAACAATGCTGTGTGTCCCCTTATAATTATAATAATAAGCTCCATCAGAGATAGGAGGCCTAAAGTTAATGTGTCTGCCATCTAGGGCACCTATACAGTGTGGGAAATTCCACAGATCATAGAATTCCTGGGCAATTTTCTTCCACTCTTCTTCAGTATCTGGAGTCTAGAATGTAGAAATTTTTATACTAGTTACTATGATTTATTTCTTACCTTTAGATATTTTGGTGACAAATGTTGTATAATTGCAGTGCATACCAAAGGAACAAATCTGGAGATGGTGCTTTCATGAACTCTAGTGCTGTACATTAATGATCTATAGCTCTCTCCCGTTGCAAGAAATCGCAGTGTTATTTGCAACCTAAAAGAAAATATAGCTAGTAATAATATCAAGTTAGGTAGGCATGCTTGTAGTTACTTGTCTGTGGTGGAGATAGGTTCTCTCATGAATGTAACTTCTTTTCTTATGTCCTCATCAAGCAAATTTAATAAGAAATTAAACTGATGTACAGATAATCGTAAAAAGTTTTTGTATGAATTGGGATCTTCTGATCTTAGTTCTTGATTTAGCATGTTCACCACACCTCTACCTCGAATTCTACGATGTATCCATTCACGACACCATCTTCGTGAACGCCTTTTTTCTTTATTTAATAGCATTACACCAGCACGTGTAAGCATGCAGACAACGATGGCTGAACACACACATTCTATATCATCTTCATCTATAACAAATTCTCGTTAAACCGATAAAATTAAACTACAAATTCATTAGTTTTACAAAAATGTAACCAGTCTATCTGAATAATATTATGATATGAAATGAAATATAATCAGCTGTTCAAAAGTTTGAAGTACGCAATCGCAGTTTTTAAATAATTTACGTATGTTGCAAACATCTACATTCCATGCAAAATTTGTTAGCAATTTTGTTAGCAATTTTAAACGCTTTCCACGTTTGTAAATTTTTGATAAAATTCGGATGTAAATTTGTTACAAAATTTACATAAATGTCAAACGGCCTTAAATCAACTTGTATTTATACCAAACAGCTGATTAATTGTACTTACGCACGCGCACATTATTCACATAAATGGGTTGGCTACACTGTGTTACAACTTCATGGTTGTTAACTTTTCAATCTTGTAAAACGTAAACATACGATTACAAGGTGAGCACGAGAATACAAATAATTTTCAATATTGTAAAAGTCACTTGAAAAGTTTCTTGAAAAGGTTTCAATATTGAAAAGTTTTCAAGATACACGAGAATAGGACTGAGGGCCAGTTGTACAATGTCAGTTAAAACTTAAGTTTGTAGATTAAACTGTAGATTTTAGGTTTCTGCTGTTGTACAATCAACGGTAATAGAGAAATCTGCAGTTAAATCTTTACTGGCACCTTACCTTACGGTAAAACATAGAAAACTGCAGTTTGACAAAAAAACGGCACACGTACGAACATTGTTTACATTTTGTGTAAGGTTATGTTAATTGGTAACTACAACTACTGAATATCAAGTGAATATGAATGAAATATTTGATATATTTGAGGAATTAATGTCGGATGATGAGGAAATAATTAATTTTGTTGAAAGACCCCGTCGCCGTAAACAGTTTACTTCTTTATTTAACATTTTAATTTGTAATTGCAGTTTCGTTATGTTTTATCTTCTGAAGGTGCTCCTCATGCTGTAACTTAATTTGTTGAGTTTGAGCCTGAATTTGTAGGTTAATTAATTCTAATCGAGCATGTGAAAGAGCATTAATCTTCTCTCGACAATCATTTGTTAAATCGTTTTTCCCTTTTTTTGCTGTTCTGACATCTGAAATAACAGGTGTGGGATTAGGATTACCCATAAATGTTCTATAATGTTTACTCACTTGTTATGCGTTTTCGTTTTACTGCAATCGGAGTGGTGGTTGTAACTGGAACACTTGGTTTACCTGTGTCACTCTGATCATTAGAGGCCATTGGGACTACATCACTTAATTCGGTGTCATTCATGTTATTATCATCAGCTATACTTTCAATTTCATTCAATTCATCTGAAGAAACTACAGTGCAATGTACTGTCTTATCTTGTGCAACAGTAAGAACTGGAGTCTTTATGGTTTTCAGTTTGTCTGGAGTCCAGCCGGACCATTTCATCGATTCAACTGTCACATCAGCACCATCATTAACTACTTCGATTACATCACTATCAAACTGATTAATTAGCCCTTCTAAACTAATTCCAATAATTTCTTTTATTTTTTGATCTGTTTCAGTTATTAATACCGGTTTATCGACACCTCCACCCGTTTTATATACATTTCGCTTTTCGGTTGCAAATTTTTTTTTTGCATTTTTTTTTAGATTCTCATATTTACCTTTAATATTTTTACAACTTCTATATACATCATTATTGGCATTAAATTCGTTAGTAATTTCCTCCCATGTGGTTTGTTTTTGTTTCCATGTAATTGCGTCTGTTTTTTTATTTTCTATAATGACCTTATATTTATTAACTAAGGTCATTAACAGTTGTACTTCTTGTTCTTTAAATTTTCCATACTTATATTCAGATTCCATTTTCAAGCAAGAGAAACAACTCGGTTTCATACACCATTCATAAACATAACCTCCAACCTGATTGCTAAAATTAACATACATGAAGTTGCAGACATACCTAGGGCGTTCAGAAAATTTGTTAAAATTAAACTTCACTGTAAATGAACTTGTACAACACAACAAATGTTAACTGAAGTTAAAACTGAAGATTATGGTTTGTTTCAATCTGCAGTTTAAACCTACATTGTACAACTGGCCCTGAATGAGTAGTGACGCGGAAGCACATGCAACTACTTGTCTTGTTGCTGCCATTTTATTTAAGTCACAAATTCGCGCAAAACTACGGATCGACGGCAAACGAGCAATTCGTCTGAGTTTGCTTTGTGGAGACAGGGGATGAAAACAATTGATTGCAAACGCTTGCAAACGTTCGCGAACGTTTGTGAACAATGCTTTTTTGGTGGAGTCGCACCTTTACATAAATGTTAAATCTTAGGCTGGATCCCCATGCGCGGAAAAGCGGAAACGCGGAATGAAATTAAACGTTGTGATTGGTTGGAAGTCCGCCATATGCAACGTTTGTGTATTGCGCTTTCGTTCCGCTAAAACTTCAACTTTGTTCAACTTTATGCGGAATCCGTGAAAAAGATTGAGGTTATATTATACCTAATTGTTTACATGTTTTTCCTCTAAAATGAGCCAAGTAAGAATATATATTGTGTTATAAAATATAAATTACCTATAAATTTTTACAGTAGTATAAATGTGGATATTGTGGTTTCCTTATTGATCTTTATTGCAATAATTATTTAGAACATGTATGTTTTTCTATGTATGAGGAGGAGGACCATGATCTGTTAAGCGACGAAAACAATATCTTAACCGTAGGTAGGTTGGAACCATTTGAAAAATCTATCCTTCTTCTTGAACATTCACATTTTAGTTGATAAAATATCAAAAAGTGTTATACCTTGTACAAGTATTGAAGTATCATCAAACGCTTCTTGGGAAGAGTTACTAATAAACCATGTTCAAGATAGGAAAGCATTATATGACTGTCGGTTGCCACTGCAGGAAAGAACGGCAGCAAAGAAAAACATGTTATGGGTTGAAATTCACAATTTGCTAGGAGGAGCTAAAAGTGTAGATGAAATAAAAGCCAAATGGAAATACCTGAGAGATTGTTACTTAAAAGCAAAAAGAAAAATGAATCAATACAAACCAAGCGGATCGGCTGCAGCTGGTATTCCCGATCCTCGATTCAGGCATTTTTCCTTGATGAAATTTTTAGATGATTCCAGTGATCGGCAACCGTAAGTAATTGTATAATTGTAATAATAAATTATAAATAATTAGTGATGCTACAGGACTGTCAGTTCTTTGCCAGCAAGTCCTCAATCAACTAGTTTACAGAGCACAGTTTCGACCCCTCGACATTCGCCCAGTCTGGATTCTATACCAGCAAAAAGTAAACATATATTTAATCTCTAATGCAAAAGTTATAATTTACTGTGCTATTTAGGAAAAAAGTCAGAAGATCTACAAAGGGGTATATTGGAAGCGTTGACAACGCCAACAACAAATGATGGTGTGGATGGAATATTGATTCGGATAGGTGACAGCTTGAGGAGATTTCCTTATAGAGATAGAACAAAACTAGAAATAGATATACTTCAAATGATTTATGACAGAGAGTGTGAATTAAATTTATAGTAATAAGTTACATATTTAGTAAGTATATTTCTAAATAAGACGAACATAAATGTGCCTTGTTATTTAAAAATCATTTTGCAATGCTTTTTCCCATTGCCACTCCACTGCTCCCAAACCAGAAAAATAATCTGCAAATTTTTCTCTGATTGTTGAAGCATTTCGACTATAAGTATTACTGCCAGTGCTGTTAATCTCGCATAAATTACCCATTACAATGTCTCCCGTATTTTCTGTCACACGAATATTATAATCTGCCTCATTTTTCATTAAAATGAAATTATGCAAACAGACAGTCGACTGTATAATCTTTTTTATTGTTGTAGAACTTGCTATAATTGGTTTGCGAAATATTCTCCATCTACCTGCCAGTAATCCAAAAGAACTTTCCACAACCCTACGAGCGCGACTTAACCTATAGTTAAACACTTTTTTACGCATATCTAATTGGCCTCTACGTGGATAAGGTCGCATCATGTACTCCGTTAAAGGAAAGGCTTCATCGGCCACTAAAACGTACGGTACTTCATCTGGATCTGGTAAATTGAATATTTTTTGGTCAAAACCTTGTCCCATTGCACTACATTTAAAAATACCACTATCACTTTGTCTTCCTTCACCACCAATATCCACCATGACAAACTGGTAATTAGCATCTGCTATTGCTAATAAATTGTACGAATGACTGCCTTTGTAATTGTAGTACGTGGACCCGGAATTTGGTAAAGCCTATAATAAAATATATATATTATGGATGCTGACAAAGCCAAAAATATAGTTCTACCTGCATAACTACGTGTTTCCCATCAATTGCCCCTATACAATTTTTAAAATTCCATTTCACCTCAAATTCTCTAGCAATCTTCTTCCAGTTTTCGGCACAAGGTTCAACAAATACAATTGGTTTAAGGGTATCCCATATCACCTGACAAGTCTCTGCTATTATTTGTGATACAGTATTTTTCCCAACACGAAACATATAATGCATAGACATCATGCTATCTCCTGAAGCTAGATAACGTAAGGTGATTTGTAAACAGATTGAAGGGTGAACAGATTCACGTATGACATTTTGTTTTTCAATTTTTGGACCAACTAATCTTAACAATTCATCAAATGTTTCTCGTGTCATCCGAAAGAAGTTAAAAAACTTTTCAGGATCATGGCTGCACATTTCCTTTACTAAGTTGTCACTAGCTCCTTGCAAATCTACGTGTTTCCCATCAATTGCCCCTATACTACTATCTTTGTTCTTCTTTCAAAAAGTCTCTAACCCAAAATCTCCTAGTGACTTTCTCATCCTGTTGCCTTTCGATGTATAGTACATATAAATACAGTAACTTTTTGCGATTTTTATCATTTTTATAGAATAAAGGAGACTTTCTTTGTTTGGCAACAACTGCACCAATTACTGACAACAAAGTGTTGCTATTGAAAGTATTCATTTTTTATCACTATTTCATACAACAGATAAAAATAAGAAAACAAACATAGGTTATGTCAAGCTGTGTTTATTATTGCGCTTTTAAAATAAAGCAGAGTTCATAAGGGACGTTCCGTAAAAAATACGCGGAATACGTGTTTCCGCTTTTCCGTACATGGGGATCCAGCCTTAAATGTGTACCGTGAACGCAAACCGCGTAACTTGACATATATAACCTCACTTTTAACTCTTAAATCTTAATTGTTAAATCTTAAATGTTGCATAAACCCACCTTAATTTATATTTATTATGTAAATAGATATTACTGGCGAACCTGAACGGGAAAATGAACTTCAACAGGAAAGTGAACCTGTTGTTCCCACAGATGAAGATGCCACTGAAAATGCAAAATGGTCGAATGCTGCGGTTTTACTGCTCATAGAGGAATATCGCACCCATAAGAATGATTTAGAAAAAAAGAATTCTATGAAGAGACATATTTGGCAAAAGTAATTAATTTGGTTTTCTTGTGAATGTGTAAAATGTGAAAGTTTGTTTTGCAGAATAGCTACGAATCTGAATAATGTTACATCCATGTCATATTCATGGGACCAAATATAAAACAAGTAGAAGAGCTTGTTACGGTCTTACAAGAGCGTTAAAGCGTTAATGAAAGCGGTAGAGGTCGGAAACACTGGCCGTACTTCGATGTAATGGATGAGCTCTTGAGAAGCAATCCGTCTGTTGAACCACCAGTGCTAATTCACAATGGGCTCGTAGAGGTGCGTAACCAAGAGCTAACATCGAATGACAATTCGCCGTGCAGTACACGGTCTAACACTCCGGTTAGAAATGTTCGAAAGAGGAGAGCTTCTGGCGACTTACTGGATATATTGCAGTCCGTGTTGAAACAAAACAAAGAACAACATGAAGAGGACTTGGCTGAAAAACGTCGCTTTAATGATTTGTTGCAACAGTTGGTAAACAATAAATAAGATTACAAATTCAGTTTGTATTCTAAATATTTACATTTTGTATTTTAATCGATAAATATACTTTTATAGTTGGTTCATTATGTTCGTACGTTTATCGATACCAGTCCTATAATCTGGTCTGGCAATATTATTATTTTCAGCATCTGCATCATTTTCACAATTATTATCAGCATTGACCTCTGGAATTTCTTCGCAGCGTTCTGTACAAAAATTGTGCAGGATAAAAGCTGCCATAACAACATGTGGGATATAAAAACTGTTATGCAGTTCCAAATATATAATTCAACCTTCTCCAGCGTGCCTTTACAATACCAAATGCTCGTTCAACGCGACAGATCTGGTAGCAGCATGACATAGGTTGTATTTTGTTTGTTTTCGATAAGGTGACCATTATCTCTGAAGGGTGTCAACAGTCTTGTGTTTATGGGATAGGCTGAATCGCCCAGTAAATGAGAGTCATTCGGGAATTGCAGCTCTTCATTACATTTTTGACGAACTTTTGAATGTTGAAATACCCGAGCATCATGAACAGATCCTGGGTATCCTATAAAACAATCTGTGAACATGTTTTTATGATCACAGACCCCTTGCAAAATTATGGAAGCTCTTCCCTTACGATTTACATAAGCAGCAGAATTTTGCTTAGGAGGACGAATATTTATGTGGCACCCATCTATGGCACCCAACACACCGGGAAATGATTTTATTTTCTGCAAGAATGAAATTGTGTAGTATACAGTTGAAATAGAAATATATAAATACCATAAAACCAGTGATAGTTTTAACTGCATATTCTCCTTGTGGCCATTTGATGAAAATGGACGCTTTGGTGTTTAAAATTTGGGAAATTCTTACAAGGCAATGAAATACCGAACTTTTTGAAACGTTAAATCTGTCTGCAATGGATGTAAAGAGACGCTTTACACAACAGCCTTATTCTTAATATGTTTAGGTACCTATAGTTTTCTTGATTTGCCAAAACCCATACAAAAATCATACATTGAAGTGAAAACTTGTGGCCTTCCAACATTCACTTCCGATGCTTTATACGAACTGCAAATCTTAACCCTAACAGCAAAAACGGTTGGTTAGTTGTTGGCCCAACTATTCTTCCCACAGTTGGTCAACGGTAAGACTTGGCACTCCATTCAACTGTTGGCCAACTTACAACCTTCCAACAATGGCCCAACCAATTGATCATAGTAGGGCCAACACATTATTTCTCCAGTGGGCCTACCACTTCTCCTCCTTATTAGCCGACAATTATTTAAACAATATATTGTTGTTTACGTTATTGGACAGGAATTAAGTAAAATAAAGTATCCAAAGAAAAATAAATTTTTATTTTAAAATTAAAAAAATATAAATTTTTCAATGGAAAAGTTGCACTATTACAATATGGTAAAGATACATATGAATTACTCGTCTTTTCACAAAAGTTCGGCAAAAGCAAACATTTTTTATATAAATCGGAAGATTGAATTATTTGATTACTCTTGAGAGTGTGCAGTTTGTAAATGTTTAACTTGCTAGATTTTAGTGGCACAGTGTAGAAATCATCTGTGTGCACAAAAACATCACAATGTAATTCATAGGAGCGGGTATTCTCATTATTTTCAATTGATCTTACGATAACAACATCATCATTTTTTGTTAAAAAGCAAGAGTCGGCTCGTGTTGTACCCACAACGCAATTGTTAGTTAATCTTATTGAAGTGATTTTACCTCTTTTTCTTTTAACCGCACTTTCTGGATTACATTTTGGAATGTCATCACCACTTAACTCTCTTAACCGTTTATAAACTTGCTGCAAAGGATTGTTAGGACCACGTACCATTCTTTTTAATTTCCCAAGAAAATTTTCAAATGGAAAGGATGAAAAGTTATCAAGACAACCAAAACGTCCGATCAGCAGCTAAGTGAAGAAGGTTATGAAAATTATAAACTAGAAGTTCTTTGCAGTAATTTTGGGAAATATTTTCAACGAAACAATGCGATAAATCGTTAGCATAGTTTCTCCATATTTCAGATTTACAATATTCACTATTAAGTAAATACACAGCACAATGAAGTAATAGAAAATGTGTGTATAATTTTTTTGGTAGTATACCATGAAGACAAACTGGCCCAAGGTATAAAACAAATGATCGGAATTCGGTAGCTTTCCAAAATTTAAACATTTTTAAAGGCCTAGGTCTTCTGCTAAATTCTTTGGGATAATGCTGTTGACTTATTATGGACAATCTAACTGATATATCTGCAATGGAAGCTGCACGAAGTTTACACTTCTTGGGGCCCTTTTCCACCCATATTCGAATTAGCCGTTTCATAACACCCAGGCATATCAAGTGCATATAGTCTAACGGCACCTGTGATACCAAACCTATATCAAGATCAGTAAGTAAAGTCTTTGCATACTGATGGTCATCATAAAGTACATTTTTAAAAGAAGAATCGGTCTTAAGAGTATAATTTTTTAAATACTGCCAAGTGGTTCTACCAATGTATAGGGGAAGTGGGGGGAATGGTGGCCCCGTCTTGTTGATAGGTAGTGTTGTAAGGTTAGGGCATCATGACGTTCAATAGGGTCGACAACATTACTTAGTCTCCTATTTTCCACATTTATCGTATCGTTGGTAACGGAAAATTTTGTCTTTAACAGTTTTCCAAATTGAGCATGGGTATGAGAACGTCCGAATTTATCCATGATGAATGTAAGCGGGGTAGACGGAAATGGGGTATTTATACTAGTTGAGATAAAAATCGCTGCGTAGGCTTTTGTATGTAACCCTCCTCGTACAGCTCTTCCACGATTGATATTATATCATTTTTTACTCCTGTGTTGCCTGCCATTTTTTCACCCCATAAAACCTCTAGGTCCCTAATCAATTCATGCACGCTATTCCAGTATTTGTATTCGATCGGTCGGTCGAGTTCCTTGAATAGAGTAATACCGCTTCCCGATTTCGCACGCCCCCTATTCGCCGCTTCCTCCTCCTTCAGGAGAGGCTTTATTATCAGCGTATACTTTTTGCTCTTATTGCCACGAATCTGTTCTGTGGGGTCGTAATTGCGCCGTGCGACATGAGTTGCTATTATTATCTGCTTATAGTTACTTCTATCCTGCTTGGATACTAGCGATTCATCCGGTTCATTCATGATGATAAGTTCGTATAGCCCCGCAGTACCTTTGTACCGGTTCCCGTTAATGACCAAATCTTCGTCATCTATCGTCACCTCAGTCTTGCCCATTCTCCACTTATCCGTTTCGACATTATAATGAATTCCAAAGGTGGTGTCAATTGCATTACTCGTATCTCTTATCATGCGCTCAACGTATATACGTGGTAGGTGTTTGTATTGTTCCAAAAAGGCTTGCGAACCTTGCATATCAAGTAATGATGCAGATGATTCTGATGCGATAGAGGACTCTTCTTCTTCTTCTTCCGGTTGATGCTCTCCTATCACTGTACTCTGTAGAAATGATGGCGCCTGTCTCAATGATGGAGTAGCCGTGGGATGAAAAGGTCTAACCATAGGACTAATATCAGTTGGCGGATATTTTTGAAAGTATGGAAGTCTAGCCAGCGGACTGATCTCGGTAAGGGAAGAGGGCCTACGTCTCACTCGCGTGTAATAAGGTATCGCAGGAGTCTTACGTTGTTGTGGTGACTTTCTTTTTACAGGAGATTGACGTTTTTTAGGGGGTGATGTAAATACTTCGTCCTCTGATGGCTCCTCCTTTTTCGTTTCTATAACCAATGATGACGGCGGTTCGATTTTCTTTACGATCTGAGCTAGCGGTTGAATTAGCGGTTTATACGTTCGTACAAATTCCACTTCTTTAATAAAACGATCCGCTTTGAGACGATTGTACTTTTGCTGTATCGCTTTACGCGCCTGAACTATTCGTCGTTTCAAGGCCATCTCCTTATTATCCATGATCAACGGAACAGGTAAACCGATATCAAATGAACAGATCAACTGGAACAGGGTCTGTTCCCCCCAATAAAGCTGTTAAGCTGTTCAGCGGTTAAAGCTGTTCAGCTGTTAGTTAAAGCCGTTCAGCTGTTAAGCTGTTAGAGGTATTAAAGCTGTTAAAAGCTGGTAAAGCTGTTAAAGCTGTTACAGTTGAACTGAACAATAAACATGTTTTCATGGTATTATATAGTGATCGAAGCCTTTCCTGAAACGACCGTTTTGCACATCCGCATCCTTATTTATCACCATAAACCCATACGGGGTTCGCCAGCTTTCCGAACACATCTCTCGAAACAGCTGCATGGTTATTATGGGTGCGACATGATCTTCATAAATATGTCGCAAATTCAAGTCGTCCTGTTCGAATAGGACAATTCAGTTGGCATTATCTCTAATCAATTGTTTAGGAATTTTAGAATACGTCTGACCCAAGTAGAAACAATCGATGGCGTTATGCCTGCCCATTGAAAAGTATGCTCTAATGTTATCCTGTTTTTCACAAGCGATATCGTCAAAGATAAAAACCGAATTAGGTTTAGCAGCACTGGGCTCCATAATGTCCGCGTTCTTGTTGAATGTGAAGAAGCCAATATCCTTCATTGGTTGCAAAATTTCCCCCAAAACCCTATATTTGTCTTGATTCAGCGATTTGGAATAGACGTACACGTGTTTGAAGCGAAGACCATTAGGTTCAGTTAGCAGACTGAGCATCGTATTCGTTTTACCACAATTGGACGGTCCACAAATGAGACATCTTACGCTGTTTGGAAGTAATACGCCATGGGTTTTTTTGTGGTCCACATTTGGCGTCGTGTCGAGATTTTGAACGAGCAGCTTTTGCTTCTGCATCACTACCTTCATTTTGGGGTCGCGGTTGAAATAAGACTACGAACATTTTTTATCATTACATTTTATTTATACATTTAATAAATAAATACAAATCATAGTTTCTTCACTTCCCCGGTCAGAGGATTGTATTGAATTAGTGCGTCGTGCAGGATCAGACAATAGGCAACCGTTCCCGCCTCGAAGGCCTCCATCGACTCCATTTCCAACTTAACATCTACCGTCGAATGCTTCAGAGATTCGTTTTGCTTTGAACAGTCCAGCACAAAGATGGGGCAACTTTTAAAATACAAATAGTCAAAGAGGGCGTCTTGATGCTCATCTTTCGAGTAATAATCGCGCCGAAAGTTTAAATAGTTTTGATATGCAATGATGTATTTGTTGGCATTAAAATCTAAATGCATCGCTTCGTACGGATAACTTTCCGAGTTGAGATGCAGTTTTAAATTTCGAATATTGATGTTATCGAAATTGGCGGCTCTTGCTTCGTGTGAAAACTTTTTACCGCTTCGTTGAAATGCCACAATTATCCATCGTGGTTTCTCTAGTTGAGTTGAAGTTTTGATTGGCCATATATCCAACTGTGCCTGTTTTAAAGCGGGCAATTCGTACAGTTCCCATTGACGAAATGGCATTGTGATTATAGCATCCTTATTGATGCGTTCGTATAGGCTAATTTTGGCGCTATCACTAACGGTCACGTGAGGGACTTTCCATTGAATTTTTGTTAATGTTATTGATGCATCGTCGGCGGTACCGATGTAGCAATTGGCATCGCTTCTAGCACGAATTAATACCAATTCTTGTCGCATGTTTACGATAACCTGTCGATAGTCCTCCATGCATCCGAATATGTGTTTCAGCGGAATGCAAACAGCGAAATGCTTCTCCTTGTTGCTCTTATTGAAATCTACTTGAAGGGATTCATCGGTGGGTGACCACCCCAAGTGTTTGAGACCTTTGCTTTCAGTAGACGTATACGATACGTATCCCTTCAGTGAGGATGTAATACCAGGATTCCTGCATACATCCACTTTCTGACCACCCAACTCATAGCGGATTTCTTCGAAAAGGAATGGCGCGAAATTGTTTGTTAGGTTGCATGTCTTTACGATGGCGCCCTCTCCTTCCGGTTGACTCCATTCAATTTTTCCTTCCAAGTACAAAAAACTGTCGTAGGTGGCGCTTATCAGCTCTTGATTTTGAATTAATATTCGTATTTCACTGGAAAGTCCGTAATCCGAAGATCCTCCGTATGGAAGATAGGTGTGAATATCGGATTTAACAATCGTTTCGTCAAAGTGTACGCTTTGAAAGACGTTTAACGAGTCTGCTGCCGCCGCCATTTTGCACTTTCAGGCCAATGGATTCCAAGAAAGATTTTTTCTACTGGCGTTAACGTGCCCGGGTTCTGTCTCGATTGAGAATAACTCGATTTCCGGTCACCTTGTTTATTTATAGCGTTGAGGAAGGATGGCAATGGACCTTGATTAATACGTAACCCCATATTCTTTTAACTCTAATCGTACTGTAAACGGTTCACTTTCCCCGAAATCGATCGGTTCACCCTTTTGATTCGTCAACTTTATAGTTATATTGCTAATTCTACTGGTATTTACTTCCAGATATTGAGTATTACTAGGAATTTTATCTAAGCGGTAACCTGGTGGAACGGAAACGTCTATTTCGTAAAGGACCTTAGCACGATTTCCGTTTCGATAGGATCCCGTAATGAGATTGCACTCTATGTGAATGTTAGTGTGCTTAATGATTTGAATATCTAAAGCAGATGTATGTAGAACGTTCGCTTCCAATATCCTCGATTCGAAACCGAGCATGCGCCCTATGCAGTCTCTTGGAGTGAAATCTATATGAAATTCGCAATTAAGTTCGCACTTGAGCGTATTGTTATTTGCACGTAGACTAAAGCGACTTGTAGGAATGTGAGCTTTTATATACTCGCTTATCTCTTCCAATTCGTAAGCACCATGCGGAATTGTTATTGCCTTGGAGTATATTGAGCTATTTGAATCAGTTTTATAGTAAAACTTATCGTTTCCCGCGTGAATGTTTCTTATGCTGTTACAGCCATAAAACCCCACCATCCCGATAACGTACATTTTCCCCGAAGGAAGTTCAATAGGTGGATAGAAATCGTGACTCGCCGTATTT
This sequence comes from Photinus pyralis, assembly GCF_008802855.1. Classification (NCBI taxonomy): domain Eukaryota; kingdom Metazoa; phylum Arthropoda; class Insecta; order Coleoptera; family Lampyridae; genus Photinus; species Photinus pyralis. The sequence continues at coordinate 63,775,542 of NW_022170249.1, forward strand.
CCAACACCCTCTATGCTGAACGTCGTCGACATGATTACCGCTACTGCTCGCTTAGTCAGTGTTGCTGTTATTTATACAGAAATTTTAAGCACAGATGGCCGCAATTCGTTGTACCAAATTGTTGCTCTTGTCCGTAATTATAATAGATTTTACAGTCGCGGAAATACTCGATCACTTCTCGTGGTGGTGGAATATTACCGAAACTATCATAGTACCAAACTCGTCTACCACGTTTTTTGTACGAGACCCAATGAGTACCACGCCCCCTTTGACTGTCTAAATTAATAACCCCGGATTCATTTTTCCATGGCGATATAGGCATATTATCTCGCATAAACACATCCCTAAAGTATGGTACACACCCTTTTGCGTGCTTACGTAGATCTAAATCTGTTAACGGCCGCTTAGGCAATTTTTTGAAGTTTTTTTTTTTTAAATGCAACGCCAAACTGCCTCCCGATTTGTAAGGTTTCAAGTACAGCGCATTGCCACTTTTATTTCCTATAGCGATCGATTCCATCGTGCGATTATGGCGTGAAGTTTCATCTTGAATTTTACGTGCGTCACGAGATGCATTAACTGCTTTAGCAATGCCTGCCGCGCCGCCGGCTAAAGCTCCCACTGCCGATAAACCGGAGAATAGGGGTATCAAAAATGGTAAAAACCCACCCTGTTTTGGTATGGGAATAACTCTAGGTACGCTTACATTTTTCCTACCACCTAAATTTTTTATGGCCATATTTGCTGCAGTAACAGCTGACTTTATCACATCCGCGGTATTGCCGCTTTTCCTCATTTTCTTAGCAATCGTCCTGCGCAAGTTCAATAAACTACTCTTCTTCTTATTCTTCTTCACTCCCATCCCCAACTTTCGTTTTACCTTCATGATGGTGCCCACTGTAAGAGCCGCTGCTCGTTCCCCTAACTTCGTGTCGGAAGCTTTTAACCGTTCCCAAGCTTTCCGCTCTAGAACCCGATCTGCTCGATGTCGACCTTCCAAGTCTTGGTTATCCCTATAGCTAATGTCGTGCTCTTTACACTGGGCGTCTAGTGGGTTTATGCCGGGATCACCTCGCTTTAGTCTTTTGTCTAGTTTAGTACCAGGACCGCAGTATTGATATCCGGGAAGATGTAGTTCAACTGGAAGTTTGTTTATGAGAGTATTAACCAAGCCCCTCCCATCCGTACACTTCCGCTTCCGATTCAACATTATTGGCATGATACAATGCGGTGGCATATTTATAGGGAAATCTAGGCACAATGAAAATACTAAACTGCAGTAACCGTTTATTGAGGAGGTTGATATATGTGATACATTAAATAAGTAGGTCTATAGTGTAATATTTCCATCATGCACACTGTATTGTGAGAATTTACATTATTCTTATAGTTTAGCACATCTTCAATATCGCGATAGATGAAGTCGTCATCGTCCTCCTCATCGTCGTCACCAAACTCCATTTTACGAAAGTGACGGTAGTTAATCACCTGTTCGATAAAATCTTGATAGAAACAGGACAGAGCGTATGATTCCAGTAAATCAAATCGATAGTTGATTATATTTTTCAAATTAAACAGTTCTTCAATATCGTTCTTTCCCATCGTGCAATATTGAGAGCTGCTGTTGCCACATTGTATTCTTACACTCTTCAACATTTTTTCAGTAGTCCCTTTCACTGACTCCCAGGTATAGTAGATGGTGATATTACTATTAAGTGTATCCGAACTTTGATCTCGTTCGACATCTTTCTCTTCGTTCACATTCGACCAATCTATCCATCTTTCCATCTCTTGTGATCGGAAAAACTTCATTTCGAGATATGTTTGCCATTTTAAAAGTGTCACCCAATCTTCCCTTTTCATGAGCATAACACTGCCGCATGCGATGCGAAGGATTGGTTCAAGGTTAAGGTGTGTACTGTAGCCGATTTCAATGTATTTTGAATTATCTAAGCTGTCGAAGAGGGTGTAAGAGGTACAATCGATTAAGTGTTCCTCAATCGCTTTGCTATGCATATTTTCAACTTGAGAAGGTGATGGTGGCGTTGATCCATATCCATTATCACTACAACACCAACACGAGCACGTGAAATAGTTACTATTACAGCTATTTTTCGTCGCCATGGATGATAGTTTCTTTAGTGTATTCATGAGAGAGCGAAGTACACGACGACGACGATCACTCCACAACTGAAGTATTTTTTTCATGGGACATTCATTTTATTTCGAAATGAAAAGACAATTATCTATAATATTATGTTTTATTTACACAACAACAACAACAACACTAATCTATTGTTTACATAAATTTTAAATTGGTAGTTTTTCCCGCTGATCCGACGCTTTCGATGAATACATCCCTAGTCTTCAAGGACTCTTTGAGGACGTTCAGGCGATCGCCTTCCTTGAAGTATTCATAGAATCGTAATGGCAGCACACATTTAAAATTTTCAGTTTCCAATACTATTCGATCACCATATTTTGTATTCATGGTGTCGGCATTCACAATTCTAAACTTCTCCCCCACTTCCAAGTCCTTGACATTTTTGAATACTTTACAGAATGTACTGTTGTTTAGTGCGTTAAGATCCATTTTAACTGTTTCAATAACACCACTGGACTGATTGAAACCATCGCTACCTCTCACCCTTATATTTCCAACTCGTGACCTTGAAATCTACCGCGATACACTGCCGAACGATGATCCGCTTGTAATACTGGAGAAATTATTGCATGATATTGCTCGATTCTACGTCGGAATCGAACTCTATCGACTGCTACAGTTTCCCATGGACCTTTCCTTGCTGCCCAATAAGCAAAATGCCACGTCACCATTACATATGCTCTATTATTGAATTCATTGAATTTAACACTCTTCACCGGATTCTGAAGATTCATCCTTCCACGCTTGCAACTGTTCACTAAACTGCTCCAACTTTGCATCCCTTAGTTTCCGGATAATGCACTCGTCACATATTTTATAACTTAAGTAACTGTCACATATTGCCTCTCCTAGCTCATACTTGGCTGCAATAGCTTGGCACTCCTCTGGGCTGTATTCACCGCGTCCATATATCGCCTCGTGCTCTGCATCAAATGCTAATGCAGAAAAATGCTGCTTAAGACGTCTCACGGCCGTCACGAAATCGGTAGCTTTGGCCCATGATTCCTCAGCATATGCCATCCACGACATCTTTAATACATGTACACCTTGTAACGAACATATAGAGGCTTATATAAGCGTCAATCCCCACCACCAGTCATATTTAGAATATAGTGTGATTTAGAATCGGCCGTACACTACCATCGACAAGACCCCTCAGGCGCAAACCAAATTACTTTAGCTCGGACGCAAACCTCCGATACTTTATCTCGAGCGCAAACCTCGACCCCCTTGACGTTAGCACAGGCGCAAACCTCGACCCCCTTGACCTTAGCACAGGGGCAAACCTCCGATACTTTATCTCGAACGCAAACCTCGATCCCTTGACCTTAGCACTGACGCAAACCTCGCCAGCAGAGTTACAAACCTAGTTACTTTTCTAGTGACTTTTTGATTTAGAATCGACCCCTATATCACTAGCAGAGTTTCAAACCTCTCTAGTGACGCAGAGTTTCAAACCTTGTTACTTTTCTACTGACTGTTAGCAGAGTTTCAAACCTCTCGTGACCTTCTAGTGACTTTGAGCAGAGTTTCAAACCTAGTTACTTTTCTAGTGACTTTTTTCACATCTAGTGACTTTTCTAGTGACTTTTTGAGTTAGAATCGGCCTTATATCACTACTAACAATATTTGAAAATCGCTAGGGAAGTTCTTTTATATGAAGTAGAGACGTAATTATATCATTATTATGCAATTAGTTTTTGAGATGCTCATTATTTTGTGTACAATATATCTATTTTTGATAATGTTTTTCAATATCGTAATGAGTAATTATAGGTGATTACAGGTGAAATCATAAGTTACATTATCGATAATAAATTATTTTATGTTTCCTATGTAATGACATTATTTACACAATTATTGCAAAATCTCCTAGAATTTGAAAATAAACATAATTACAACAAATGCAGGTATAGCGTTAAATATTTATAGAATTTTCCTGAATTGACAGTGATTATGTAAATTAGGTAAATATAATAAACCCTCATTAACTCAACAATGAGAAGGTACCTGTGACCTTCTTGCTGCAATTGGTAATGTGTGTTGCATAGCCTTAAATACAGTAAGGCGCAATCTTAAATTTTTGCAAGTGTTTAGAGGCGCCTTAAGCATTTTTGCGCCTGGAATCGTTATTATTTGAGAAATGAATAACAAAAAATTACAGATAATGGAAAAAAATGTACTTTTTAATATAGTGTATTTACATTCTAATAAAAAATAATACATGTAATAATAAAATTTTTTTTAAAAACTAACTATCGGCTCTTATTACCCCACCAAGTTGGGGTAATGGTGGCAGATGGTTCCGATTACCCCAATACATATAAGTACATAGGTGGATACTTGTTTTTTTATAAACAATAGTCACAAATAAATTTGGTTTGCTCAACATCTGAACAAGCCTTATGTGCCCAATTCCCACATGACACACATCTCAACCACAGTTCATTGTTTTTTCCAAATTCACCGCACACAAGACAAATGTCTTGCCCGCTCACGTTTTTATCCATATCTTCATCGTCATTCCACTCTTCCTCAGAAGTAGAATCTTTATGACCCCTCACCGTCGTACAAACTCTAGGCAAATTTTCTCTCTTTAGGCTAGCACCTGTAGTCTCTTTACTACTATCCTTGGAAAACAGATTTTTTTTGCCATTTCTACCTTTTGCATTTCTGTTTTTTTTGTTTGTTTTTTTTTCGCTTTTTCTTTCAAGATTTCTTCATTTGGGGTATCTGTAACTATTTGAGATTTCTGTTTAGCTGTCCGTTTCCTTTTGATTGGTTGTGTAGATTTGGATGGTCCTGGTAAGACTTCTTGGAAAGATACATTCATATTTCTTGTATCTGACGCATGGTCGGTGTCTAATATTGAAATATCTTTATCAGGATTCAGATTTTCTTGCGAATCTGGTTGCTGGAGTTCAAGTGTTTCTTCGCCCATCTGTACCACATCAAGGTTAGGCATGTGCAATTCCGCCGGAGCGAAGTCTTCATCGGAAAACACGTCAGGGTTAAATGGACAAATACCAGTAACCTGAAATCCTTTTGTAGCTTTCTCCAGAGTCGCTACCCTCATGTAGGCGTTGTTAAAAAGTTCTGCTACTTCAAAGGGCGTTATCTTTTCATGGGGATGGTTTTTCAAATATTTATTGCATTCTGCGTTGAATGCAGTCTTTAAAGGAGAATAGAATGTTACATCTAATGGCTGAAGCCGGTGCGAAGTATGTGGAGGGATTGTCAAAAGGATAATCCAATTTTCTTTACAAAATGTGTATGCGTCTAAAGTACAATGTGTCACGTGATTGTCCATTATTAATAAAACTGGATCTTCAGTTGTTGGCTTAACAAATTTTTTAAAATGCTTCAAATATTGGATGAATAGTTCCTCCGTCATCCAGCCCTTGTCTGAACAAAAATAGGAAGCGCCAGGTGGCCCTCCTTTTTGAATTTGCACATTCATTCGTTTCCTTCCATAAATGAACATTGGTGGGACATAAATGCCAGTTGCACTGAACGCGCACACCACAGTTATGTTTTTCCCCCTTTCCCAGCTAGTGGCATAACCAACTTGCTTTAACCCTTTCTCGGCGAGAATTCTGCCTGGTTTCTGTACTGTGGAGATCCCTGTTTCATCGGTATTAAAGATTCTTGATGCCTTACATTTATATTTGGTCAAAATCTTGTCAAGGTTTTCAAAAAACAAAGACACTTGTTCCTTATTGAACGCCGTAATTCTATTAACACTTGTTGGTTCTGGTTTTCTTAATGAAAGTGTTGGATTACGCTTCAGAAATCCGCTTAGCCAATCATTACCCGCGACCTTTTTTTCTTTATTGAACGGAGACTTTATATTATTTTTCACCGCATATTCATATGCGCATTTCTTAATTTCGTCTCTAGAAACGCCATAAAATAGTTTTGATAGCTTGATAACATGAGCTGCTAGCTCCTGTTCTTCATCTGCGGAAAATACCGACAATCGCCCCAATGATGGTCCCTTACTATTGCTGTTTTTCATTCGTTTTTGAATCGTACTCCTGGGTATTTCGAATGTTTTGGATACCTCCCGTATAGATCTACCAGTTTTAATGGCAGCTATAGCTGCTTCTAGGCGATCAGCACTCCACGAACCCTTTTCGGTTCGTCTCTTATAGCACCTGGGCATCTAGAAAAACGTAAAATCAGACTGTGATTATTCGGGGCAATGGTGGCCGGCCCCCATTACCCCTCCCTTAGTGGCTACTATAACCCCAAAACATGTGATTTCGGACAAAACGTGCTATACAAAAATTAAAGGACACTGCGGGACTCACCCTTGCGTATCATAAACTTCACTAACAAACACAATTTTTCGTGCAGTTATAAACCATAACATTAATCACTTCACAAATAATTAATTTCAAACTCAGCTCGTTCTTACATGTGATCGCGATTTTTGTAGTTGCCAGGCGCCAAACCCACACCTGCTGTTGCCGGACAATGAAACTTCGTACGGACGTTGCTCTGGTCTCCCATAGATGGCAATAGTGGTCACTTTTTGACATAGATATATAAATACATAGATACAGCCATACCCCAACATAGTTCAAAAGGACGTACCATCTATTACCATCGGTTTCGGCACATTAATTACGTATAGCGCTATCCTTTATAGAGGTACCCTGAGCATGGAAGACAAGATTCGCATTATTTATTATAACTGTCAATCAAATTGTTAGCACAAATCACACAGAAAATTATCAGATTTGAGACTTTACAACATAAATAAACCGCCTTTTTATTTATTCAAATCGCATAGCAGCATGAAATGTTACATTTAAAATGGAAGATGTTACTTAGAAAGCTGGCAAATGAAGAATTTGAAAAAATTACAGCTGACAACTGGAAGAAAGTGTGTGAACATGTGGAGTGATTCATTTAAAAGAGAAGTTATATTGGTTGATGTTGCTGAACTTTATAATAAGTGTTAAAAGTGATGATTCGGATTTGTCAATTTCATCTGACGATGATTCGGATTGTGAACTTTTACAAACGTAATGAATGTTCACTAAATGAGTATTATCACCAATTGGATATCATTGTTAAGATGTTGTATTTATTTTAAATAAATGTACACGTGTAGCTTACTTACTACAATTAGCACTATAATTTCAAAAAGAAACCCCACCGATTGGACATATATCGAAAGGTAGGGCAAGACGCGTAGCGACCAAAATTTGATATTGCACGCACACACAGTCTATAAATCTCGTTTTCCTAAGAATATTGCACGGATCCTTCTTTGTGATCATGATACAAACGCACTGCATCAACATCATATAGGCCAAAATGATAATTGGAAACGAATTCACTTTCTGTCGCAACTTAATCTCCGTTACCATTACGCCTAAAATTAAAATGTTGAACATAAACTTTACTTACTTACGGTTTTTTTGATATTCTGCAAGCCAGCAATGAATTCACTGCAGCGCATCATGCCAAACAAGGGGTACGTTCCACTTAACGCCCGCAACGACCACGACGCTCGGCTGCCGTTCCACATAACGACCACAGTCGTTATGGTCGCAATCGCGACGTCAGATATGACGTCATTACTAGCGACCGCAACGAGCCCACGGCGCTCGCCTATCGTACCTGGGTCAGCGCGGGCGTTCTAATTTTATAACCTTACATTCTTGACAGGAGACATTTCTAGAGACATTTAACTGTCAGACACTGATTGTTTGAACACGCATGCGTTACAAATTTTTCGTTTTCGCTATGGAGAAAATATAATTACGTGTTTCAGAACGTAACCTTGTGGTGGACATTACACTATATGGATGTTCTACATGCACAAACTGGTAAGTATATACCTATAAAGTTTTAATTCACAAAATAACTTTATTTATAAATCGTGTGTTCAGTAAGGCACGGGTTTTACAAGTGTAATTTATCATCTGCGCAGAAAGTCTGCCTCGCTGACCGAAAAACGCTTGCGCTCTGCAACTACATGCTGGTCCAATACCACCACATAGCCCCCCTAGATTTGTGAGTATTCCGACAAATGACGAGGAAATCTTACTCTTCTTCCTGCTCGGGTAGTTGTGTCGGGATTGGTGGTTGTGGTTTGCTTGAGTGCTGACTTAAGTTCTGGTGTCTTTGAGTGAGTTGGTGGCTGCAGTATCGGTGGATGACGTACTTGTACAGGTGGAGTGGCTGTCGGCTGGTTCAAAATGGTATCAGGTATGTATGGGTTCCCATGGCGATGTTCCTCTTCGCTTGGTAGGTAAGCGGGCTTGAGACGATCAATCGAAACATTGACTGGTTTGCCGTTGACAGAAAGTTTGTAGAATTTGTCACCTCGTTTGACGATTTGATATGGGCCTTCATATGGTCGAGTTAATGTTGGTTTAACCCGGTCGACTCTTATAAAGACATGGGATGAATTGTTTAAATCCTTATGAACGAATGGATGTTCGTTGGTATGGTTGGATGTGGGTGTTGGTCTAATTTGACGAAAGTGTTCTCGCAATTGTTTTACAAATTCTTCTTGTGGCTGCGATTTGGTATCGTGGAGAAATTCTCCAGGAAGTCTAAGGGAACAACCATAGGTGAGTTCAGCTGGTGTGGCAGCTAAGTCTTCCTTGTAGGTGGAACGGTGTCCTAAAAGGATAATGGGCAGTCTTGCAACCCAATTGTCATGGTTTTGTGCCATGATGGAGGTTTTCAGTGAACGGTGGTATCGTTCGATAATACCATTGGACTGTGGATGGTAAGCTGTTGTTTTAATGTGTTCGGTGCCTAACAACTGGTTCAACTGGGCGAACAGTGCACAATCGAATTGGCGGCCTTGGTCTGTAGTTATCCTGACCGGAACTCCAAAACGCGAGATCCAGTGTTGTATTAAGGCGTTGGCGACAGTCTCTGAGGTTTGATCCTGTAGAGGGATTGCCTCTGGCCATCTAGTGAATCTGTCGATGATGGTAAGACAATATTGGTAATCGCCGCATTTTGACATCTTTACTAAATCAATGTTAATATGTTCGAACCTACAGCTTGGTAGTTCATACGAACCAAATGGTGAGCGAGTGTGCCGAGTAATTTTGGATGTTTGACAATTGAGACATGTCTTTACGACGTTTTTGATGTCTTCGGCCATCGTAGGCCAAACAAAACGACTACGAACTAATCTTGTGGTAGCTCTAATACCTGGATGTGACAACTTGTGGAGCTGAATGATGACCTTTTTGCGTTGCAGTTTAGGTACAAATGGTCGTACTCGTGGCGTTGACACATCAGCCCAAACCTTGATGTCTGAGTTTGGTATAACGATCTGTTTGAGTTCCAGTGAAGAGTTGTTTGATGGCTGAAGAAATTCGAGTAACTCTGGAGCAGTTGTTTGTTGTTCGGCGAATTCTTGATAATTAATTGATTCTGATTGGACGGCAGATATGCGGGATAGCATGTCGGCAATGATGTTATCTTTACCAGAGATATGCTGGATATCGGTTGAAAATTGACTGATGAAATCTAGTTGGCGACTTCGGCGAGGATTTTCCTTTTTGTCTGTTGACGACGTCTTTTTCGGTTTGAAAGCCCAAATCAGAGGTTTTTGATCAGTATGTATCGTAAACTGACGTCCTTCTAGCAAGTGTCTAAAATGTTGAATCGCTTGATAGATAGCGGTAAGTTCGCGATCATATGCGGAGTAACGACGTTGCGTTTCGGTGAACGCTTGACTGTAAAATCCAAGTGGTTGTAACTCGTTGCCGACGAGTTGATGAAGGGCTGCTCCAGCACAAAAGTCGGAAGCGTCTGTATATAGCGATAACTTGGCGTTTTTGACAGGGTATGCTAGGTTTGCTGCTTCGGCAATTTGCTTTCTGCAAGATTCGAAAGCGGTTACAGAATCTTCGGTCCACTCTACAAGAGTTTTGTCGTTCTTTTTGTTTCCGGGAATCAACGTGGTCAATTTCTTTTGGAACTGCACAGCGTGCGGTAGGAATCGCCTGTAAAAGTTGAGTGACGCAAGGAATGTTTTCAATTCTTTTGCCGTCTTGGGTTGTGACAACTTCAATATGGCCTCGACCTTCTTGGGAAGTGGCTGGTAGCCAGATGGGGTAATCCGATGACCAAGGAAATCTAACTCGGTCGTCCCAAACTCGCATTTACTTATGTTGACGGTCAAGTTGTTTTGCATCAGAAGACTGAATACGGTACGTACATGCTCAATGTGTTCTTGATAGTTGTCGGATGCAATCAAAATGTCGTCAATATAAACGAAAACGAAGTTAACGCCTGTAAACACGTATTGACGAGTCGTTGCATGGTCTGGGCCGCGTTACAAAGACCGAATGGCATCCGGAGGTATTCGAATAGACCAAACGGCGTAATGACGGCGGTTTTTGGTATATCTTCAGGGTTCACTGGTACCTGGTGGTAGGCTCTCTGAAGATCCACTTTGGAAAATATCTTTTTGCCGCTAAGGAAACTTGTGACATCCGATATGAAAGGTAGCGGGTATCTATCCTTAACGGTTACGGCGTTTAATAAACGAAAATCACCACAAGGGCGCCAGGTTCCGTCGGATTTCTTTACCATGTGTAAAGGGCTGGCCCAAGGGGACGTTGAAGGTTGAATTACTCCGAGTGTCACCAAGTGTTCAAATTCCGCTTTAGCGGCGTCTAGCTTCTCCTTTGACAGTTGTCGTGCCTTGGAATATATTGGCGGACCAGTGGTTTGAATGTAATGTATGGCTCTGGAACATGGAAGAAGATTGGTTTTACCAATTTTGTCGACTGTTTTGAATTCCTTGATGATTGAAGCGAAAGGTTCTGGCATCTCATGGACTGTAACGGTGGAAATATTGAATGCAATGGATTCGTTATGTACCGTGCTGTTAACATTTCCATCTATGAGGCGTTTTCTTCTCACGTCTACGATCAGATTGTAATATGAAAGGAAATCGGCGCCAAGAAGTGCTTCATTGGTGTCGGCTACCACGAATGTCCAAGTGAATTGACGTTGCAATCCCAAAGATAATTGCAGTTGGCGGGTGCCGTACGTACTTATTGGAGTGTTGTTTGCTGCTACTAGTGTCGATGGAGCAACGAAGGTTCTGTTGGTAAGATTTGGCAGGAGACTAGTGGTAGCTCCAGTATCTATTACAAAATCTATGCCGTTGTTTAAATCAGTAATAGACAATCTTAGGTGTGGCGTGTGGTGTTCTGATGATGGAACGGTTTGGTGTGAGTTTATTTGGTGGGACAGCTGGTCCTCGTTGTCACCGCTAAGTGGGGGGAAAACGGATACCATTTGTTGCTGATTCAGGGATAGTGACGGGTCCATTGAATCAGCAGCTATTAGTTTTTTGACGAAGTGGTTCGTTCGCCAGATTGCGATCGGTCTGCTCGCTCATGGGTGGTGCGGCGAGCGGCGAACCATTCGGCTCGGAGGCTACAACCTCTTACGCATTTCTTATTTTTGTGCTTTCCCTTACCGTACTTTTCGTGGTATTCGCAAATGAAAGGTTTGGCGGATGAATCTCGACGTTCGTGTCGGGTCGGTGTGGGACTGCGCCCACGTCGGTCAGGACTTCGGCCACGACTCTGTGATTTGCGTCGCTGCTGCGCGCGCAGATCGGCTAGTTCCTTCTCCAACTGGTCGATTTTTTCTTGCATGCTGTCTCTTCGGGAATTGCTGTTATGTTCTACCACACTTATTTTATTGGACCGTTTGAAAGTACCCATGATTTGATCAGCTTCAGTAGCCATCTCAATCAATGTCATTGGGTTTTCTCGTGGTCGGTCGCGTTTTTTGCTCTGAACCATGGCGCTGACGAAAGGATCGAGGCGTTCTAAAAATAGCATTCGCAGCATTTCGGTTTCCTGTCCCCCATTGAGCTCGAGCATCCGGGCTTGCAAGGCTTTTGCTGTGTGGCCGTCTAGGGTGATGTCAGAAAGTAAGGAACGGAGCTTTTCTTCGCTGGTTGCCTCGTAGTTTAATAGGAGGACTTCTTTTATGGAGTCATATTTTCGTCCGGGTACTTCGGTTACACCGGTGATCAATGCGTTCATCTCTTGATCCAATATTAGTCTGACGGTTTGGTATCTATCGGTGTCGGCGATAATTCCGTTAGCCTGCATCCATTGTTCTAAAATATAGAATGAATGCCGCATAGATGTCCTACTTAAACGCGGGATGTTGTCAATTCGTGACCAAATATTCGGTTTCGGCTGCATTGGTAGCATGTATTGTGGTTGCTCTGAGGCGTAGTACGATGGCGTGTATGACGTGGGTACTTGGGTTGTTACCGGCTTTGGTGCAGGTGGCAATAAGGCGTGTGGGTGCAATTTCGGTGACGTCATGTGCGACCATGTGTGTACTGTTGACTGAAGTGCCGTTGACGGAAAAGACAATTCAGCTGCCGAAGGTTGGCTGACTGTAGTACGCATTGAAGTTAATGACAAACTGGTTTCCCTGGCAGCACGTTCGGCGGTGAAGGATGTCACCGTAGTGGTTATCGGTAGCACATGGCTCGAGCTGGAGACGGTAGGTGTCGTACCACTTTGGACTGATTCGGCTAGACTAGGGGTTGGTTTATTTTGGGATTGCTGCATGTTTAGTAAAATAGCAGTTAAGTTTTCTTGGTTAGCCTGTTGCTTAGAAAGTGTATGCTGAATATCAGCAATCGTCTTACTCAGGTTATGCAGCTGGCTAGTTAATATACCAATATCGTAATTAAAATGAGTACCTGTAGGTGCATCGGTAATATGCGAGCTGGTTGGTAGAAACTCGTCTACTGGTACACTGCCAATATTTGTAGACGGGGGTGGTAACCCTTCAGGCGTCACGGGTGGATCACCACCTCTCCTGTATGTTGCCGCTTCATATGGAATTCCGACTTCTGTCTCCGAGATGACATTTTTTGTTGCATCATCAGTGTCTGTGACCAAGGACGGTGGAGTAACGGAAGGTGGAGAGGTAAACAGTTGAAACATTTGCGTTGGTGCAGGTGCGATGCCTTCACGCACTGCCTGGCGCGTAACTGGTCGCTGTTGTTCGAGTTGGGCAGCCAGTGATGGGTCCATTTTATGCGATGGAGTGGTGCGCGCAGTAAAAAAAACACAAAATGTTTATTCCGAAAGGTTATAAAAGTTTCTCGGAAAAGTCTGTTAGTTCGTGTAATTAGGTAGGGAATGTACTAGATACAAAGTTCACGAAAATACACCGTGGTGAGACTGCGTGCGAAAAAACGGCACGGATTTTACAATACGGGTTGAATACCACTTTTTAATTCAAATTCCTCCGTAGAATAAATTTAATTTTTCGCACTGTCGTTTGAAAATAAGCACGTAACGTTCGTGTGCGATCTCGATTCAAAAGGGTGAGAAAAAAACGAGATACGATTTTCACTCGAGATACGCCACTGGACGCGTTCATATGATCATTCGTATCGAGTAAAATAAATCAATGGCGTATGCCGGCTCGCGTGCGAAAGTGAATGTAGATAAAAACGCATTAAATAAACTGCAACACTGATTATTTGGATTGTCCTTGTACTTACGCGTAAAAGCTTGACAAAGGGCGGCTATGTTTCAATGCCTGTATAATGCACTTTTTTACACTCGTTTATGAAAACACGTTGTGTTACGATTCTCACCTACCACGACCTTAGGACGAGAACGAAAATAGTGTTGATTTTAAAACCCGTAATGTTTTGATTTATATTTGATTAAATTCAGAATTTGGTTCGTGTAATTCCAACAATAAATATCAACGCGCGGGGCTTGTTGGAGTGTTGGAGATAGGTTGGTTTGAAAAATAAAAATATAAAAATAATGTTAGATTGATTTATATTAGTCAATAAATCGTATTTCCATTTTGCTTGTTATTCTGCGCTATATTCAATAGGTTATGGGCTATCGCGTGTGAATTGGTGCGAAACGAAAGAGTTTAGTTGGACCAATTGTGCAATTTCGGAAATAAATTTCAACATAAATAGAAATGGTTGATGAGGAAAAGTTTGTATTCAAACAATTTGAGGGTCGTGAGTTCGACAATTGGTATTTTCGTTTGAAAATTACTTTAGAAGAAAAGGGCGTCGCACGATGGCTGGAAGAAGATGCTATGGAGGCGAGCAAGGTGACCGGTGAAAAGGTTGAAATCATTCTAAAGGAAGACAGAATCTGCAAGACCCACATCACTAGACGTGTTGCGGATTCGCATTTAGAATATTTGAAAGATAGACCGACGGCATTTTCGATGATCCAATCGTTAAAAACAATTTTTGAACGGGCAAGTGTGGCAACTGAAATTGGTGTCAGAAAGCGCATGTTAACAATGCGTTGTGCAGAATCTGATAAATTAATCACACATTTCTTAGCATTCGACAAATTAGTGCGTGAATTGAAGGCGTGTGGTGCTGAAACAAACGATCGAATGCTTGTAGTATCGCTCATGATTACGTTACCTAAGCGATACGACATGGTGGTTACGGCATTGGAAACGATCGAGCCTGCAAAATTGACGATGGAATTGGTGCGTTCGCGTCTGCTTGACCATGAAAGTAAAACATCAAACCATGTGGATGCTTCTTCGGACAATGTTGCCATGTATGGCGATGGTAGTGCAATGAAATTCAAATGTTACTTTTGCAAAAAGCGAGGTCATCGTAAAAATGAATGTCCAAAGTTAAAACAAAGAAATTCGTACAATGGATCATCAAACAGCAACAATAACGTGAAATCAAATCATCGATATCGTAAAGAAAATGCGAGTTGCGCATCAAACAAGGATGAGAATGATATTGGGTTTATTGCTGATGCTGGTAGTTTTGCGCTTGAGTGTGAATTGCAAACAATAAATTTCATTATTGACTCTGGGGCGACAGAACATATGGCAAATGATGAGTCTTTATTCACTGAGCTATGGGATTTGGCTGATCCGATTGTAATTGGTATTGCGAAGAATGGTGCATCGATCACAGCGAATAAATGTGGTACGATTTTGGGAACCATTTTCGTCAATGATGTCAAGCGTCAGTGTATGTTCACGAATGTATTATTTATTGAAAATCTCAAGTACAACTTACTTTCTGTGAGTCGTTTGGAAAACGCTGGTTTTGAAGTGATTTTTGGTGATGGTGTGGTTCACATCACAAGGAATAATTTAGAAATGGCTATCGGCAGGCGCAGTGGCAAACTATATACTTTGCAGTTCAGGCTTAGGCAACATAAGGTAGCAAATATAACGGAATCATCCATAAAAAGTAATATTTCGAAAGGATCGAAATCAACAAATATGAACTCGAAACAAAGTGTTCGTTTGTGGCATCGTCGGTTGGCACATTTAAACTACGCAGATGTTAGGCGTTTATCAACTTTAGTTGAAGGGATGGGTGCTATGAATAATGACGCTGATGCTGTTTGCGAGTCGTGTGTTTTTGGAAAACAATCTCGAAAACCATTCAATAGTTCGGGAGAAGCGCGATCGAGTCGTTTATTGGAGCTTATTCACAGCGATGTGTGTGGACCAGTGACACCTGTCACATGGGATGAACAACGGTTTTTGGTGACATTCGTTGATGATTACACACATTTTACGGTCGTATATCTGGTTAAATATAAATCTGATGTTTTGCAAATGTTTCAGAGATATAAAGCGTTCGCTGAGACTCACACTGGAAAGAAGATTGCAAAAATACGCTGTGATAATGGTGGTGAATACAAATCAAATCAATTTAAACAGATTTGTAATGATGCCGGGATTCAAATCCAATATACTGAACCATACACACCTGAACACAATGGTGTGGCTGAACGCATGAACCGAACCCTGCTAGATAAAGCACGTTCGATGATTGCTGATACTAAAATGGATAAGAAATTTTGGGGCGAGGCTGTTTATTGTGCAGCATATCTAACGAATCGGAGTCCGTCACGTGCAATAGTTTCCAATACAACACCGGTGGAGCTTTGGACAGGCAAGAAACCAAATATGTCAAGGCTTCGTGTTTTTGGATCAATAGCATATGCACATGTTCCGAACCAATTACGAATGAAATTGGATTCGAAAT
Organism: Photinus pyralis; assembly: GCF_008802855.1. NCBI lineage: Eukaryota > Metazoa > Arthropoda > Insecta > Coleoptera > Lampyridae > Photinus > Photinus pyralis. Next base: position 63,791,765 of record NW_022170249.1, read on the forward strand.
CACAGAAAATGATAATGGTTGGATACGGCGTGAATGCCTATCGATTGTGGGACCCATTGAAGAAAAATATCGTAATAAGACGAGACGTTGTGTTTGATGAATCACAGCGAAATTCTCCGGCGGTTTTCTTTGAGATAGAGTCAATTACGGATGATGTTGACGAGGCGGAGGATCTTGAGGATAGCGATGAAGTGGATGTTGTGAGAGATCATAGTCGATCAGAAGTAATTAATCCAGGCGGAGTAGCGACGGATGTCGTACGAGATGATGATCAACCCACCGGAATGAAGGATCGAACACTAAATATAACATCGCGACCTCAAAGAAAGCGTCAACCTCCGAAACGATATGGAAATTGTATTGATTTGGAAAAACCGAAGAGTCATAGTGATGAGGAGTATTTCTCTGCATTTGCATTAAGTGCTGACACATTAGATTTTGCAATAAATGCTATGGCATATGTTGACAACGTTCCACAGTCATTTGGTGAGATTGCGAAGAGAGATGATGCGGCACAATGGATGAAAGCGGTTCATGATGAGATGAGCTCACACAAGCGAAATGATACTTGGAAGTTAGTTGAGCGTCCGATGAATCGTTCTGTTGTCACTTGCAAATGGGTATTTTCTCGAAAGCGGAATGATGAGAGCAAGTTGATGTCGTACAAAGCGCGACTGGTTGCTCGTGGATTCACTCAACGTAAGGGACTTGATTTTCATGAAACATATTCACCAGTTGCAAGAATTGCTACATTAAGGATAATGTTGGCTCTTGCTGTGGAGCGTGATTTAGAGATTCATCAAATGGATGTAAAAACGGCATTCTTAAATGGAAAACTCGAGGAGGACATTTACATGGAATAGCCGGATGGTTTCATGCAGGGCGATTTTGTATGTAAATTGAACAAATCATTATACGGTTTGAAACAAGCCTCCCGTGTGTGGAATGAGCGATTTCATAATTTCATACTTGAGAATGGATTTATTCGATCAGAATATGATCACTGTTTGTATTCTCGTATCAATAAGGAAAAAGTGGTGTATCTGTTATTATATGTGGATGATCTCATTTTGTTGGGAGAAGATATCGAAGAGATCATAAAAATTAAACAGATGGTATCTAAGGAATTCGAAATGCATGACATGGGTGAAACGAGAAGTTTTCTTGGCATTAACATCGAACGTGAACGGGAACATGGGATTTTGAGGATAAATCAACGTGGCTATCTGGAAGATGTATTGCAACGATTTGGAATGACTGATTGCAATTCAATTTCAACTCCCATAGAATGTCAATTAAAATTGGGGAATGATTCGGGGAGCAAACTTACAGATAAACCGTACCGTGAATTGATTGGATGCTTGATGTATGCAGCTTGTACAACTAGACCAGACTTATCCGCGGCAGTGAATTATTTGAGTCAATTTCAATCATGTGCGACTGAGGATCATTGGAGGGCGGCTAAACGAATCCTCCGATATATCAAGGGAGCAATTGATTTGAAGTTGGAATATCGTTACAAGGAGAATTCGGTTGCATTGATTGGATATGCGGATGCTGATTGGGCAGGCGATATCAACGATCGAAAATCAGTTTCTGGGAACGTGATAAAAGTATTTGGGGCCACTGTGGTTTGGATGACACGTAAGCAGACATGTGTTGCTTTATCATCTACCGAAGCTGAATATGTGTCATTATGCTTAGCGGCATGTGAAATCATGTGGGTGCGTGGATTGTTAATGGAAATTGGAGAGACACCTGACGAACCAATAATACTGAATGAAGATAATCAGTGTGCAATTGTGATATCATCGCAGGAAAAGGAAATGCAGCGGACAAAACATATTGATGTGAAATTCAATTTTGTTCGTAATCTTATACATCAAGGAATTCTTGAGGTCAGGTACATTTCAACAAATGAACAATTAGCTGACATCATGACAAAAAGTTTACCAAAGAAGACGTTTGAGTTTTTGCGAATTGAACTAAATTTGATTCGTTTAAATTAATTATTTTGGAACATTGTGATTATGATTTGAACTTGCAATTCCTATCGATAATGTTCGATTAGTAATTGAGGCGGAGTGTTGGAGATAGGTTGGCTTTGAAAAATAGAAATATAAAAATAATGTCAGATTGATTTAGTCAATAAATCGTATTTCCATTTTGCTTGTTATTCTGCGCTATATTCAATAGGGGTCACCACTATAAAGTTTTAATTCACAAAATAACTTTATTTATAAATCGTGTGTTCAGTAAGGCACGGGTTTTACAAGTGTAATTTATCATCTGCGCAGAAAGTCTGCCTCGCTGACCGAAAAAACGCTTGCGCTCTGCAACTACATGCTGGTCCAATACCACCACATACCTATGCTGATTCGTTCGTGAATGTTAGTTATTTGTTAAGGAAAATTCTGCTCTAACACAATTTTCTTTATTGTAGATCTTAGATTTGCAACTAGTTTGCTGCAAAGTGCTTTACCAGGGAATGCGAATGAGACTCGTATAAATGGTAATGCAACGATTAATGAAAATGCATGTTAGTTTTGAATGAAGAAGAGAAATTGTTTTCGAAGCAGCATTCCCAGAAGAAATTCTGGGGAGAAGTGTTCATTATCATCGTATTAAGTATGGCCGCAGCATTTATGATAGAAATTCAAAAGTCGTCTTCAATATTTTATTAACAAGAAGCAATATCTTGTGTAAAGCGAAGAAGTATGTGTCAATAATTGGTACTGAAAAATAAAAAAATATTTACTAACTTAATGTGACTTTTCATAATCCACCCCACTTTGTATCCTTTACGCATTACGATTTCTTCAACGGCGTCCATGTTGGAAAACTGTTCACTCACGCGTGACGTCACACCGCACTCAAAAGCGTTCCACTTAAGGGTTCGCCCACAACGCCTCTAAGCTAGTGGAACGATAAAACCGCGGTCGCGGTCGTGATCGTTGTGGGCGTTAAGTGGAACGTACCCAAGGTAAACATAGTCCCAAATTTGATTGGCGTAGCTCTATGTAATAAAACTATTTCAGGAATAACAATTATGGACGCGTCTATCATTATGGCAAGCACTAATGTTATTCGTATTCAATTGATAACGCAATAATTACATAATATTTAGTGAAAAAACCGCCCATCATGTTTAGGGCGAATATTTTTAGTTAGATTTGATTTCGCGCGATCGTGAAATGTGTCAACTGTCACATGACTTATGGGACGCGCTAAGTTTGTTTTAAGCGTCCGATTCGCGTACGACATAGTGGTTAATGCAATAAAAAGAGATAGAACATGTTTATTCTTGGTTAGAAAGTAATGGAGAGATGTACAAATTTCTTTGATATGTTTTTTAAAAACCGAGGTACGTTTGTTAAGGATGGCTGTATCTAGGTATTTATATATCTATGCTTTTTGATTTGTGATGCATATAAATAAAATAATTGCTGCTTCTAAACGACTGCATTCTTCAATAAATGGGGCCAAAAAATTGTTAGCACTTGCGGGTTTTGTTTCTCCATAATAAAGAGATACAACTATTGGCTTTTTATCAATTGCTTGGTCTAAAATACAAAGTAGTGGCCAAAACGACTTTGTTGTACTTGAATGCAAAGGTAAGCCATCAACATTTACAGAGATAGACAAAAAGTGATTGGGAGAAACATTTTTCATTTTCATTTTTTGTTCTATTAGAGGATAATTATTTGAGAAGATTAACCCAGATTGTGATTTTTTCTCTAAATTATTTTGTAGTCAAAAATAAACAAATGAACCGTCATCACAACTAGTAATATCAACAACTTTTGGAGTATGTAATAAAGTTCTAGACTCCATAGGTAAGAAAGCATGATGAGGTTTTAGTATATGTAATAAGTCCGTAAGAGCAGTATGGGTGACGTTATGATTTTTAGACCATTTAATTATATTTTCTATAAGGTCGTTATCTTGAACATCGTCTTTAGCATCCAAATTGACAGATACAACAGAGCCACTATTGCTACTCGACTTCAAATAATTAATATCTAAATGAGTTTCATTTTCAGTTACACTAAGCCTAGGTTGTACTATCTAAATTTGATACATGATTTGAAACATGTACACCATTGTTAAATTAAATTTGCCGCTTTCATTATTTCCCCCACCGATCTTGTACTTGTATGACTATGATGCGCACCATGCGCTCGCTCTCTTTTCGCTGCTGTATGTCAACCCACAATGTACTAATAAAGTACTGCTCTTTTTGTTATTACGCTGCCTTTATTCACAACCCCAAACTTAACAGGTTATGGGCCCAGAGGGACACACGTAAGTGAATAAAAAGTAAATTTGTTTTACGAGTGCAATTAGCGAAAATGAGTGACAAGGTCGACATTGGTTCCGTCAATAAGTTTGACGGTAAGAACTACCACCAGTGGAAGTTCCAGTTGAAATGCGCGTTAAGAGCAAAAGGTGTTTTCGAAGTAGCCAGCGGAGAAGTAGCCAAGCCAAATGCCGATCCAGCTAACGTTGAAAATTTAGAACGGTGGAATAAAAAGGACGCCATTGCAATGTTTACACTCACCTCCGCAATGGAATTGGGGCAGATTACCTTGGTCGAAAACTGCGCAAGTGCGAAGGAAATTCTTAACAAGATGGATTCCATATATCAACAAAACACAGAAACGAATAAAATGATCCATCAAGAGCGATTCCATAATTATTATATCACGCCCTTCGCCCTCTATGATCAAACTGTAGTACTTCCTACTTGCTACACGCTTACCACACTTAAAAGCAAGGAAAAAAAAAGTCCCTATAATTGCTCCCCAACTGCAACCAGCTGGTAACAAAACGTCATTCTTTTTATTTGTGGTTACGCTTACCACGTTTGTTTTTTTTACGCTTTAGATTTTATTTATTTTCATCGGTTTTTGTTTTAGCATGAGTATCTCTAGTGCGGAATCGTGTCGAAATTCTCACACTAGTAGTTCGAGATCCAAGTTTGATTTAGTTATCGATAAATTATCCAGATTAGAAGAGAGAATTAATTCGCAAGAACGGCGTGGCCGTCGTCGCCGCCATAAGCGACGTCACCGTAGGAGGCTTGAGTCCTCTGGAAGTTCGACTAGCCGAGATCGTTCGCCGGTGAAGGTGCTTCAACAAGCTCCTGTCGAAGGTTCTTTAGTACCAGGTTAGTTAACCTTCGGTACATGGAACGATTTATTGCGTTTATAACCTCAACTGCTGTTGTAGTTGAGAGAGGAAGTTAGTTAATTTCCTTATGTTATATGCTCTCATAATCCTCTTCTGCTGTTGCAGTTGAGGATGGAATATATTTTATTCCTTTTATGTTGTCAACTTTCTTGAGCATTTGTAAAAAACCATTTTTTGTTAATATGGTTTTTTTTTACAGAAACTGTGTTTGTTGAACCAGAGCCCTTTATCCCAGTAAATGTATTTATTGGGCAGCGAAGAGACATCCGTTATTTTTGGACCTCCTGTTCAGCAGGAAATTGTGTCTCGTTGGGCTCCTGTCTTGAAGAATGGCCTGGTTACTGACACTCGTTCGGCTCTTATGGAAAAATATCTTACACCGTCTAATTTTACGGCAGTTAAAGCGCCTAAAATTAATCCTGAAGTCAGGATATCTGCGACAGAGGCTTGTCAGAAGAGAGACGAGAGATTATCTGCTTTACAAAACCAAATTGGGTGCTGTATTTCGGCTTTAAGCAGAGCTGTTTCTGATTATGCTAGTCGTCCTGATTTGGATCAGCATCATTCTTTAATTGAAATACTGAGCGACACTGGCAGATTGTTAGCAGATGTACATCATTCACAGTCGCAGTCTAGAAGAGCTCTTTTAGCTATGGGTTTTAATAATACTGTTAAAAACACAGTCCAAGAGGCTCCGATTGATGAATTTCTTTTTGGAGCTGAGCTAAATACTCGTATTTCTTCGGCAAAGTCATTAGAAAAGTCTAGCGCTGATTTAAAACCAGTGAAAACTGCAAAATCTGTGTCAAAAAATGTGAAGCGCCCGTCCAAAAACACGTACAAGGATGCCCGTCAGGACGGAGCGCGCCAACAGGGGCTCCCACATCGGTACCAGTCGAATCGTTACCATTCAAACCGCTCCCAGTTCCAACAAAAGAAGTCAGGGACAATTTACAAAGGAAAATACAAGCAGTACAACTCTCGTCACCATCAGGATTAAATGTAAGCCATCATGCTGGACGTCTAAAATTTTTCTTGCCTTACTGGCAAGAAATTACTAGGGACCCTTTAGTGCTCTCTTGGATTAGGGGATATGAAATCCCTTTTGTGCGTACACCTGTACAGGCGGTTGCGCCGATTGAACCTGGTTGGTCAGTTTCGGAAAGGAAAGATATTTCTTTTTTAATTAACCACATGCTCCAAATTGGAGCGATTTCACGAAATAATCCAAGTTTGGATCAATTTGTTTCACCATTTTTTTTAGTTAGTAAGCCAGATGGTTCAAGACGATTTATTTTAAATCTAAAAAAGCTTAACGAGTTTTTAGCTCCCGAGCATTTTAAGTTAGAAAATAAGGATACTGTTCTTAAACTATTAACAGAAAACTGCTATATGACTTTAATAGACCTTAAAGAGGCATATTTTTTGATTCCTATTGCACATGAATATAGGAAATTTTTACGTTTTATTTACGATAAAACTATTTTTGAATTTAATTGCTTACCTTTTGGCTTGAGCACTGCCCCATTTGTATTTACGAAACTTTTAAAGCCTGTCGCTTCTTTTTTGCGCTCGCAGGGTCATGTTTCAGTTATCTATCTTGATGATTTTTTGTTAATTGGCGAATCTTTTTCTGCTTGCGAATATAATACGCATAAAACCATCTCTCTTTTAGAGAGACTGGGGTTTATTATTAATTATAAAAAAAGCAGTCTGCTAGCTAGCCAGACTTGCAAGTTTTTGGGGTTTTTGTTTGACTCTGTTAAAATGAGAATTTTTCTTACATCAGATAAGCAATTGGCTATAAAAAACTTAGCCACTGAGCTCAAGGCTCGTAAATCTTGCAAAATACATGAATTTGCTCGATTTTTAGGTATTTTAACTGCGGCCTGCCCGGGTGTGGCTTACGGTTGGGTTTATACCAAGCGTTTTGAGAGAGAAAAAGCGTTGGCTTTACATCATAGCAATGATAATTTTAACCAAAATATGTCAATTTCTCAGGCAATAGTTGCAGATTTAGACTGGTGGCAGAAAAATGTTATCGGATCTTTTAATCCTATTCGTCGATACAATTTTTCAATCACAATTTCTTCGGATGCATCAAAATCTGGTTGGGGAGCCGTTTGCGGTCCTCAAAGAGCCAATGGACATTGGAAAAAAATCGAGTTAACGTACCACATTAATCAACTAGAGTTATTAGCCGCATTTTTTGCCTTAAAATGTTTTGCCTCGGATTTCCATGACTGCGAGATATTATTAAAAATAGATAATACCACGGCTATTGCTTATATTAATCGTTATGGGGGTACTCAGTTCCCACATCTGGCTGACGTTGCTAGGGATATTTGGCAATGGTGCGAAAAACGAAATATTTGGATTTTCGCATCTTATATTTCATCTTCCAAAAATTTTGAAGCTGATTTGGAGTCTAGGCAATTAAAAAAGGAAACTGAGTGGTCCCTTTCAGATGAAGCCTTTGCAAAAATTACTAGTATTTTTGGTAAACCTGATATCGATTTATTTGCGAGTCGAGAAAACACTAAATGTACATTATTTGTTTCTTGGAAGAGAGATCCTGACGCTCTAGCTATTGATTCATTTACTATTTGTTGGAAAAATTATTTTTTCTATGCTTTTCCCCCGTTTTCGCTAGTCACCCGTGTTTTGCAAAAGATTGTTAAGGATAAGGCTAAGGGCATAGTTGTGGTCCCTTATTGGCCTTCCCAACCATGGTTTCCCATGTTTTTAACACTTTTACTTACTGATCCAATTTATTTTGAACCCGATCCTAATTTATTATTTTACGACAGGTTCAAACATCCGTTGGCACACCAACTTACCCTGGTGGCAGGGCTCTTATCGAGCAAGGACTAAAAAGAAGACGCATTCCTTCACCTTCAAGAGAAATAATGCTGTCTTCAATAACGAGCTCTACGTTGCGCCAATATAATGTAGGACTTCGTAAATGGTGGGATTTTTGCTTCAAACAGCGTATAGATGTTTGTGATCTGGACGTTCCTAAAATTATAAGTTTTTTAACATCTGAATTTAAAAACGGCGCTTCATATGGCTCGCTTAATAGTATACGATCGGCCTTGGCACTTCTAATTTCACCGAATGTGGGCTCAAATGATAATGTACAGAGATTTTTCAAGGGTGTATATAATCTCAGACCGGGTAGACCTAAATATGATACCACTTGGGATCCCCAGGAGGTTTTAAGGGTGTTAGAAAAGATGACAAACTCCGACATTACTATTGAAAGGCTTACAAAAAAGTTAGTAATGCTTTTGGCCTTGTCAACTGGTCATCGCATTCAAACCCTTTCTTTGATCAAGATTGACAATATTATTAAAAAATCTAACGCTTTTGAAATAAAAATCTCGGATCGAATTAAAACTTCGGGTCGGCAACGCACTCAACCTGTTCTTTTTGTTCCTTATTTCAAAGATAAACCTCAGTTGTGCGTAGCAAGTTGTCTTGACTCATATCGATGGGTTTTTGGCAGAACATCGTAAGCGACATATTTGACAATTTTACGTTTTTTGGTGTAAACTGTCGCTTACGATAAGCGGAAGGTCCCTGCAAAACATCATAAGTAAATAATTAACCGTTTTCTTTCAATTTAAAAAAGAAAATTATCGTAAGCGCCAAATTTTATAAACAAAGCCTGTCAAAACATCGTAAGCGAGGACCTTTTACCGGCAGAACATCGTAACTGTTACGAAAATTAGGAGAACGTGGCGCTTACGATAGAAATTCCTAACCGTGTCGGGCGCTTGCGTCATTATGGCTGTTTGTTGATCAGGTAATGGTGCTGTTTGATTTGTGGCTAGTGACTACTTATTCATTTTTAAGCGTAGACTTGGGTGAGTTTTGCAATTTTATGTAATGTAGAAATTAGAAACTTTAATCATTATTTATAAGTAATACGTTGCTATTTTATAAATGACAATAATGTTTGGTGTAGGAAATGGCCTCGTTACGAAGTAAACATTTGGTACAGTTAGCATTAAATACTGAACGCAGCGGAGATTTAGATCAATTAGATCAAATCCCCTCTATGAATGGGGAGAACGTCGATTATGAAAACATGTTTATGACCAGTTCAGATGCTTTTGACATAGACAATATTCCAATTATTATTGCGGAAAACGATGATATAGCCACTCAGCATTTAGGGCAATTATTTGTCGATAATAACTTAGTAAATGCCCCTTTATGGTCTGAGGTAGATGAGCACAATGAACGTCAGATAGAAACAGGAATATTGGAAGAATCTATCGATAGTACTAATACCTATTTAACACGCCTGGTAGATTATTCGTCTAGCTCAGAATCGGAACCTGAACAAAAAACTTCAAAAATAAAATCCAAATTTAAACGATTTGATTCTGACTTGTCCTTTAATGAAGTAAATAACCAATATGCTACTGATTCTGATGTAGAAGAACCGATGGATGAATTATTAACAGAGATTGTTGGAGAATCCGGTTTGAGAAAAGCTAAGTCACCCAATAAAAGGCACACACGAAGGATTCAAAAACTTTTGGGCGCTGGGAAGTCTGTGCAAGACAACCCTTGTAAGACCAAAAAATGTCAAAACTCTTGCGCAAAAAAATTCACTGAACAACAACGCCATGAAATTTTTGAATTTTATTGGGGTTTAGGAAATCTTCAAAAGCAGCGAGATTGGATTTTGCTGTGCATCGAAGAAAAGAATATAAAGAGAAGACGTAGACGTGATGTCGAAAACAGCAGAAGAGTCAGAACCTTTAAGTATGTCATACCATGGAATGAAGAAAAAACAGAAGTTTGCCAACAATTCTTGTTGAAAACTCTATGCATATCACAAATGACGTTGAGGTATACGAAAAACAATGCGGTAAATTTTACATGTGCTAAAACGGATAAACGAGGCAAGCACGAACCTCACAATAAAACGTCATTACAGGATAAACAGCTGGTTCATGAATTTATTAAAAAATTACCTGCAGTACCATCACACTACTGTAGAGGTAGCACCGTAAAGAAATATCTACCTACAGAGTTGAGGAATGTATCTTTTTTATACAGAATTTTTAAAAAGGATACCTTAGAATACCTCAAAATAAAGACCAAAATATCTCTAAAGGTGTTTCGAGAGATTTTCTCCAACGATTTTAATATAGGATTTCATCTTCCTAAAAAAGATAAATGCTCTACATGCGAATCTAGAAAGGGTCAACAGTTTACATTTTCAGCAGAAGATGAAAAACGTTACGAAATTCATTTAAAACACAAAGAAGAAAGTAAAAAACTATTTTTGTCCGATCAAAAAATTGCAAAGGAAGATAAAACTTTTGTATGTGCAAGTTTTGACCTGCAAAAGGTTTTAAATACTCCTCATGGTGATAATATGCTGTTATATTACTCACGGAAATACGCGGTATACAATGAAACAGTATATGAAAGTGGAACAAGGCGCACGTTTTGCTATTTGTGGGGTGAAACCGACGGTAATCGTGGCTGCGATGGCATCTGCACAATTATAAATAAATATTTGCAAGACGTTGACCAGCGTGTTTTTGTCAAATTCGTTGTGCTTTACTGCGATAGCTGCTCCGGGCAAAATAGAAACAGGGCCATGTTGAGTATGTTGCATCAATTTTTAAAAAGTTCCAAGAACGTCCATCATATAAAAATAGTGTTTCTTCTTCCGGGACATACGTACATGCCCGTAGACTCGGTCCATGCAACAATAGAACGCTTCATTAACAAACGCACCGTTTGGGCGCCATCGGAATGGCATACTTTAATCGCTAATGCGAGGGTTAATCATACACCTTTTGAGGTAATTAATATGAAGCATACCGATTTCATGTCTTGGAAAGAAGCGGCTAAAAATGTATTACCAAACAAAATTAATAAAACAAAAGAAGGAGAAAAAATTTTACTGAGTCAGCTAAGAATTGCTTCTTTCAAAAAAGGTGAAGATGTCATTAAAATTCAATATTCTTTTTTGGACTGCGACGGACAACAAACTGTAGAACTTCGTCAACCACGTAAATGTTAGTATAAATTATGATGTTTTATAATAAATGCTTATGCTTTTGTTTATAGCTAAAAGGTCAGCCAGCAGTCTCCTAGAAATGCCGAAAATAGGAAATTTATATCCATCACCGCTCCCAATTTCTGCCTTGAAGTTAAAGAATTTAATGGACCTATGTGCCAAGCGCGTGATTCCAGAACGCTACCACAAAGAATACGAAAATTTTAAGGGTACGATAGAGGTTGAAGATACATTGGCAGAAACGGATGAAGAGGATGAAAAAGTTGAAGAAGACTGAGATTTGTCTAAGCAGAGCTCCTAGAATTATGTTGTTTATTTTGTTGTTTTTATTTACTTCCATTTATAAACAATTGACCTATTTGTTTATAATTTCATTACTTCTTAGAAACAAATAGCTGAGCCTATAATTATTTAGAAATTCACATCCAGAAACGAGCAGAACATCGTATGTGTATCGTAAGCGGCTAAGATTTAAAACACAATTTTAATATTTTCTTGGCAAAACATCGTAAGAACCAAAATTGCTTAAAAAATCAAATTTTTTTTTAAAATAACCATTGTAAACGAGTTTTAATGATAAAAAAAAACGCCGTATAAAATTTCATTGCGATACGACATGAAATACAGTTGCTATCAGAAAAAGTCGTTTCCTGTAAAAAGTAACATTTGGCGCTTACGATGTTTTGACAAAACACCATCGATATTTAAGTAGGACTAGAGAATATCGCGCATCTCCAACTACAGGAAGTTTGTTTATTTCTTTTAAAAAACCGTTTCATTCTGTTTCCGTTCAAACTATAAGCAGGTGGTTAAAGGACACCTTACTGGAATGCGGGGTCGATAAAAATTATTCAGCTTACTCTACACGGCATGCGAGTACATCTGCAGCCAACCGTAAGGGCTTAAGTATAGACATTATTAGAAGAACTGCGGGTTGGACAGAGACTTCGCAGATGTTTGCCTTATTCTATAATCGACCTCTGCAATCAAAAGGAATCTTTGCTGAAACTGTGTTTTCGAAAAGTGATTAGTCTTATTAGTTATATATTTAAAATGTAGTTTCATTTATCATCTTAAGACAATATGTTGTTTTAGTTTTTACTATGATTAATCTGTCCTTATTTTAATAGATTTAAAATAAAGCGATATTTTTCTCTCTATTGTAGTGTCGCAACCTGCTTTAAACGTCGACAGTTTGATCATAGAGGGCGAAGGGCGTGATATAATCTTAAGATCAAACGAGCTTACCTAAGTGAAGTTCGATCTTGATTATATACAGCCCTTCGCCCGAAATGATCACTCCCGCCCTCCCTCTTATTAGACCCTGATCATTTCTTGGTTGCGACCAGAGTTCTACTCGTCTGTGCTTTAAAAAGAAATGACGTTTTGTTACCAGCTGGTTGCAGTTGGGGAGCAATTATAGGGACTTTTTTTTTCCTTGCTTTTAAGTGTGGTAAGCGTGTAGCAAGTTGGAAGTACTACAGTTTGATCATTTCGGGCGAAGGGCTGTATATAATCAAGATCGAACTTCACTTAGGTAAGCTCGTTTGATCTTATGATAAAATGGATCTGAACGATTCGGTAGCATTGCACATTTCAAAAGTTGAAAATCTTGCAAAACAAGTGCGTAATTCTGGAGACGTGGTAAGTGACACCGCAGTGTAATGACTAAAGTATTAAGTACTTTACCACCTAAATTCAAGAACGTCCGCCAAGCATGGCTATCTGTTAGTGATGACAAGCAAAATTTGCAAAATCTCACTGCACGTTTGTTAGATGAAGAGGCAAGCTTGAAGTCGGAAGAAGTTGACGAACAAGCCTTTGTAACGCAGGTTAAGAATGTTCCAACAAGCAAGAAGAGGAGGCCACCAGTAACGTGTTACAATTGTCGGGGACGGGGCCATTTCGCTCGTAATTGTCGCAATAATCGTCAACAGGAACGGTCTAACACACGAATGATGCAGCCCGATCGAACTGAAGGCAACATTTCAGCATTCACCACAGCAAAAGAGGAGCCATCGACATCCACAACAAACGGTTTAATAGTCTCGAAGGATGAAGTTTGGATTATGGATAGTGGTGCTTCGGCACACATGACATATCGGAAGGATTACTTCTCATCTTTTGAAGATAACGGTGATGGACAATCGGTTATGCTGGGTGACAACAAACGCCTCGAGGTGAAAGGATCCGGGACAGTAAAAATTCGGAAACTCGTGAACAGTAAGTGGTGTGATGCAGTTATAACAAATGTGTTATATGTACCTGATCTACACAAAAATTTGTTCTCCGAAGGTGTGTTAACCGGTAAAGGAATGAAAGTTGTGAAGGAAGCTCAACATGCGTATGTTTATGAAAATAATGTGCCAATTGCGTGGGCAATTCGAACTGTAAATAATCTGTATCATATGCAATTTAAAACTGTTATCAATACTTGTGAAGTAAATGTTACAGATGTGGACAAGCTAAGTATGTGGCATAAAAGGTTAGGTCATGTAAATTTAAAAACATTAAAAGAACTTGTCGTTGCGGGATTAATAGGTGATATTAATTTAAAAGACACTAATGAATTCTTTTGTGAAGCATGGGTTTACGGAAAGCAGCATAAGCTCAAATTCTCGAGAGTCGAACGAAGTACCAAACCGGGTGATCTCATCCACAGTGACGTGTGCGGTCCGATGTCAACGCCTTCGATAAGTGGTGCGAACTATTTTGCTTTGTTTAAAGACGATGCAACAAGTTATCGTAGTGTATATGTGATGAAGCACAAAGTAGATATTTTAGAACACTTTAAAGTATTTGCTAATCTGTGTAAAAATAAGTTTGGACATTCGATAAAGGCTTTGCATGTCGATAACGGTTCTGAATACATAAACTCTAATTTCAAAGACTTTTTACAGAAAAATGGTATCGAAATTGAAAGAACGGCTCCGTACAATCCTCAGCAAAATGGGAAAGCCGAGAGAGAGATGAGGACCATAGTGGAAAGTGCCCGCTCGATGTTGTACGAAAAAGACCTGCCTGTTGAATTCTGGGGTGAAGCTGTCAATACTGCAGTCTACATCCTAAATAGGACTCCGAACAGTCAAACATGTGGTAAAACTCCCTACCAGTTATGGACAGGTAAGCAACCTCATTTGAATCATATTCGAACTTTTGGTTGCGAGGCGTTTACTCATATACCTAAAGAGAAACGTACCAAACTGGATCGCAAGAGTAAGAAGTTGATGTTAGTCGGATACGATGGTAACTCGACAAACTATCGTTTATTCGACACGGAGACAAGGAAGATCACTATATCACGAGATGTCATTTTTAGGGAAGATTATAGTGTGCCGCAAGGAAGGGTCAATACTGTAAAAGTCGTGGTTCAGCATGCAGACGAGAGTAACGATGGAGATGATTCAACGCCGAAAGTAAATGAGGAAGTTGCAACCGAAGAAATTGCGGAGCGACAATCTTGCACGTATAACTTGAGAAGTCGTGGCAACATCCAACCACCTGTCAAATATGGCGACTACGAAGTAAATTTTGTTGAAACTGATGTTCCCAATACATACGAAGAAGCCCTGCGAAGTGAAAATTCAAGCGAGTGGAAGAAATCCATAGCCGAAGAACTTCAAGCGCACGAAGAAAATGGCACTTGGGAATTGGTGCCAAAACCAGTAGGCAAAAACATTATAGACAGCAAATGGGTATTCAAAGTCAAACGTACATCTCAAGGAGAAATTTGTAGGTACAAGGCGAGGTTATGTGCAAGGGGTTTCACACAAATTAGAGGTTTGGACTATGAGGAAACATTTTCGCCAACCACGAGGTACGATTCTATCAGAACACTACTCTCAATAGCAGCCGAACGTGACTACGAGATGGTTCAATTCGATGTAAAGACTGCTTTTCTAAACGGTGACCTTGTGGAAGAAATTTACATGACACCACCCACGGGGGCGAATATTGATCCAACTCTTGTATGCAAGCTGAGGAAATCATTATATGGACTGAAGCAAGCCTCCCGCTGTTGGAATAAGAAATTTGACGACTCATTAAAGAAATTTGGACTTCAACAATGCAACGGAGATAAGTGTGTGTACAAAGGTGAATTTAACAGTGCAAAAGTGTTACTAATACTTTTTGTTGATGACGGTTTAATTATAGGAGAGAACAAATCAATCTTAAGTGTAATTTTAGATAAACTTAAAGTTAAATTTAATATTGTAATTAACGAACCAAACTATTTTGTAGGACTGGAAATATCACGTGATCGTGCAAGTAAATCTATTTGTGTAAGTCAACGTAATTATGTTAAGCAGCTTGTCAAGCGGTTCAACTTAGAAGATGCGAAATGTTCGAGCGTCCCGGCCGATCCTCATGCTATGATGTCATCGGAGATTGGACATCAGGTGCAAAGTAATATTCCGTATCGAGAAGCTGTGGGAGCCCTCATATACATCGCTACTGTTAGCAGACCCGATATCGCATATGCAGTAGGTGTGGTAAGCCGCTATCTAAACAGTTACAGCGTGGCCCACTGGAATGCAGTGAAAAGAATCATCAGATATTTAAAAGGAACGATGGATGATGGAATCGAATACAAACCGACTTCGCACAACCGAAAATTGATTGGTTTTTCAGATGCAGATTTCGCCGGAGATCACGACACCCGGAGGTCAACGTCTGGGTACATATCCATGTTACACGGTGGTGCTATTACGTGGTCGAGCCAACGACAACAGACGGTATCGCTTTCGACTACCGAAGCCGAATATGTGGCTGCCGCTAACGCTTCAAAGGAATTGATGTGGCTACGATCATTCTTACGCGAAATCCATGAAGACGTCGTCGATGATGCAACCAAACTATTCGTGGACAATCAAAGTGCAGTACGCCTAGTGCAGAACGCAGAATTCCATAAGCGCACGAAGCATATCGACGTAAAATTCCATTTTATTCGAGAGCAACAAGAAAGGGGAGAAATCGATGTTACATATGTGGAATCGGACAAACAGCTCGCAGACATCATGACGAAACCATTAAGTATTAATAAATTTAATTTGTTAAGAGTACAGTTTGGCATGAAACATTTGTGATGTATTAATTTGTGTTTGTCAATGTAATTAGCTTATGAAATGGAGATATGAAAGCGAAAATTTAGTGGGAGTGTTAAATTAAATTTGCCGCTTTCATTATTTCCCCCACCGATCTTGTACTTGTATGACTATGATGCGCACTCTTTTCGCTGCTGTATGTCAACCCACAATGTACTAATTAAAGTACTGCTCTTTTTGTTATTACGCTGCCTTTATTCACAACCCCAAACTTAACAACCATTAGTGATACTGGATTGCACACATACATTTTGACCAATTTTTTCATTTGCCAATTCTTGTTTTATTACGTTTGTTGCTTTAGCAAGATCTCGAAAATGTGTTCTTCGTGATGATGATGACTCACTGTAATTAGCTCTATTCTTTTTCTTTGTTGGTAACGACTGACCTCCTTGCATCCCTTCCACCATTTCTATCCTTTGTAAATCTAAACCAATTTGTGATCACAGTATTGATCTCATCATCAGTCGCATTTACAGTGCTTCGATTTTTGCGAACTATTCCTAAATGAAGTAAATAGTATTAGCTCTACAATTAATTTGGCACAGCAATACTGACCTGGTATTAACTTGATAACATTCAAAACTTTTAGTGCTTGTTTTTTGTTCTTTCCAGTCCAATTATACAAAACAGCAACTTCATTAGTAAATAACCTTTCTAATATCTTCCTTACAATATGTGCGACCTTTTTCCCTCCAATACAAGTTAAATTCGTTACCTGTGATACATACAATCTACGATTTTGTTGATATAATGAAGAACAACTTACCAAAATTTTAACATTATCTCCCACTAACAACCAATTCTCAAGATAATTAACTTCGTCAATTGAATTACATGGGAGCTTTACATCATCCGGTAAATTGGCAAAAGATGTGGGCTCGTTAGGGCACAATTTTTCAGAAATATTTTTAAGACACTGCTCTAAGTAGTCTAGCCTTTTATCAATTCGTGCAAGATGTCTTGCAATGGCTTCCAACCCTGAAATTTTGTTTATAAAATAGACATAAGACCTGAATATGCATGTTATGTTATGTCATCACAAACAATCACATATCTTACCATTAGATTGGTGCGGTGTAGTGGTGGGAGTGTTATGTAATAATCGAACAGACCTCGAGGTGTTGGGAGTATCAAAACCCTGAGGCAATTGGGTAGAAGGAATGTCACTCCTTTCTGATAAATTATCATCAGTTTGATTCTGTTCATTTAATATCTCAGCTGTGAACAATTAAGGCGCGTCCAGACATGGCGAACGAGCGCGAACAAGCGTTGGCGAACGCAAACAAGCATCGACGAGCGGAAAGCAGAGAATTTTCTTTAAAACGAGCGCGAACGAACAATTCGCGGCCATTTTTACCATTCGTTTGTGTTCCACAGTTTTCTGTTTTCGAGCATGGATTCGACTCGAAAAAAAAAAATAATAGTAGCAAGTGCTGCGTTTTTGTTTCTGAAATTAAACGAGAAAAAACGCAGAAGGTGCCGTCGATGGTGGATGACATCAATATTTAGAGACAGAGAAAACCGTAATGCTTCAGAATTATTGCTTACCCTTACACAAGAAGATTCCGGGCATTTTACAAATTTTTCCAGAATGACTGCCACTGATTTTGAAGAATTGTTGCAATTAATAGGACCAAAAATAGTAAAAAAGGACACTTATTACAGAGAAGCTATTCCAGCAAAAGAAAGACTAAGTGTGACTTTAAGATTTCTTGCAACAGGGGATTCCTACGCCAGCCTTAGTTATCTATTTAAATTTTCCAGAGACTTGTTATAACTAGAGAGCGGATTAATAAGCATAAAACATTTTAGAAAAAGCACATAAAAAGCACAACAAAATTGCCAAAAAAGTTTTATTTTTACAGTAAAAAGCATATAAAAAGCAGAACAAAATTTCCAAAAATCTTAGTTTTATACAAATAAAGACATATGCATGTATTATTTTCTATTCGTTTTCTTTAAAGCAGTGAATAATAGCAAATTGTTCCAAGTGTTGCATTGTTAAATTTCTTCTACGTTCGCTAAGTATGTTTTTTAAAGTAGAAAAACTGCGTTCAACATCTACACTAGTTATTGGTGCAAATTTGAATTTTGGTACAATTGTAGTATCTATGTCTAGATCTTCCACAAATTCACCTTGTAACACCCGAGCTACTTTTAATAAAACTTCAAATCCACTATTTTTATTGAAGACATCTTGTAATTTTCCATGGACGACACGCCCAAGTTGTCCTGGTACTGCTTGGATCTGTTCTTTAAAATCTTGAATTATGCCAGTTGATTCAACTAACGGTACACTTTGTTTCTCTAATTTGGCTATCACAGTGCATATAAAGGTGTAGTTTCCTTTTAAAAATGCCAAATCTTGACGCAACTTTTTATTTTGAAAAATATTTACGCAATTCTTAACGGATTGGGTAGCCTCTGCATCAAATTGCGTAACGACTTCTTCGAACTGGTTAATGTATGTACTGTAGTAGGAAGCCGCTTCTAGCCATGTTCCCCATCGGGTTAAAATTGGTTCTGGGGGTAAGGGTAAATCTGGGAATTTTTCTTTAAATTGTTGTACCCTTAGTGGTGCTTTTACAAAAATTTTTTTACCGTTGGAAATTAATTTATTAACTTCCGGAAATTGTAGCCGTACAGTTTCTGCTACTCTGTTTACCCCATGTGCGACGCATGTACAGTGAATTAAACTTTCGTACAAAATTTTTAAATTGCGTCCAGCTTTTAACATGTACGCCGCGTCGCCGCGGCATCAGAAATCATCAATAAAATCTTAGTTGTAGGCACAGCATTTGGCAGAAACAATGATGTAAGACTTTCATTGACAAATCGAGTTATTGTATCACTGTTCGTTTTTGGCAATTCTTTCAAACTCACCACATACCCTTGTGTAGCAATGTCTTCATTTAAAACGCCAACTATTAAACTTGCTACATATCTACCACAACTATCGGTGGTTTCATCCACCGCAAACCATATATAATTGTTTCCGATTAATTGCTGAATTTTTCTATATACTTGTAGAAACACGGGCTCCACGTAGGGTTGCCAGGTGTCCTGGATTTCGCAGGATGTCCTGGATTTGAGGCTATAACTTAAGCGTCCTGCGAAGACCTCAGGAAGGACGCCTAATGTCCTGGATTTTAAAAAAGATTAAATAACAAATTGATTTTTTTACGCGGCGCTGCGCCCGTGCCATTTTTCGTTTATTACGAACGTAATTATATACTCGCGCCATCTTTTGATGAATAGAAAAAATACCATACTAACCACAGATCGCTTTTCGGCATGTACGCGTGTCTCCAACAAACAGCGCGAGCGCGACGGACCTGCGCGGTGATTTGGCGATTTGTGGTGTTTACTAAATGTTGGGTTTTGAGGACTGAGGTTATAATTTATAATATTTAGTACCAGGTATTCAGTAATTCAGTTATTACTGTTGTCAGCAGCCTGCAAGTATATAGTTGTTTATTATTTTTTAAAGTGTTTAGTAAACCTTATATGCATTTTCTTTCTGACCATTAGAAATTAAAAGGTAAGTTTTTTGGGTTGAAAAATATTTTGATACTTACTAAAGCATTTTTTGTGCTTCTTTTAGTATTTTGTAAAATGGATGAACAAGATGGTCCAACAACACCTCCAAAAAAGGCTAAAAGAATAAATAAATATAGAAAAGAATGGGAAAATACCTTTAATTGGCTCACAGAAGATAATCAAAAAGCTAGGTGCAATTTATGTAAAAAGTCTTTTTCATGTATGTATGGAGGTCTGGGTGACATAAAGAGGCACGCGGAAGGTGCTGATCATAAAAAACACGAAGTTGTGGTAAAACAAAATAAAACACTACAATCATTTTTGGGTCAAACAGAAGCTATGAACTCTCAGCAAGAAAAAATACTGGCCGCAGAAGTGACAAACGTGTATCACACTGTTAAACATGCTCATTCCTATAATTCATTAGATTGCACAACGCAGTTGCTTTCAGTAATGTATTCTGATTCCCATATTGCAACAAAAATTCGTTTGGGTAGGACAAAAGCAAGTATGATTGCTTTTAATGTCCTTGCCCCGTTTTCAATACAAAGTCCATTATGTGAGCTTAGCAAAGGAGTATTTTTTGGAATCTCTACAGATGCCTCCAATCATGGAAGCGCTAAATTATTCCCAATACTTCTAAGGTATTGCATTATTAAAGGTATTATATTTTTTAAGTTAAGATTTTTGTAGATATTATACACCATCAGAAGGAGTAAAATTATTTCTTCTTGATTTTTTCGAAGATCCCGACGAAAGCGCAAATGCCATTTACACCAATATAAAAACTAGAATTGAAAAAGCAGGCCTTTCATTAAACAACATGTCATGCTATTCGGCTGATAATGCAAGTGTAAATTTTGGACGCTTTCATTCTGTGTACCAATTATTATATAAGGAGAATAATTCAGTTCTTGCTGTGGGTTGTCCTGCGCATATGGTGAACAATTCTATAAAAAATGCTTTAGCAAAATGCCGTTTTGATGTGGAAACTTTGGTTTTAAAAACTTTCAGCCATTTTTCATCTCAAGCAAAAAGGTGCAAAGAGTTAAAAGATTTTTTTAATTTCGTGGATTTGGAATATAAAACTATTTTAAGGCATGTGCCAACTCGTTGGCTAAGTTTATTTCCAGCCATAGAAAGATTACTGAACATTTTCCCAGCCATCAAAAGTTACTTTCTTTCCAGGGAAGAAATTATTCCTATTGCACTTCAAGTTTTTTTCTCTGAAGACAATTTTATTGTACAGAAAACTGAATGTTATTTAAGTTTTTTTCACAACATACTGAAAATTGTTTTTGATACAGAGCAAAAACTTGAAAAAGCCGATTTACTTTGCTTCGAGGTTTATAATATTTTAAAATCTCTAAGAGAAAAAATTAATCAACGAATAAATGACAATTTTTTTGGCTTCCTAGCGTCAAACATGTTAAAAACTTTTGCTCCTAATGAACAAAGTCAAATAAGGGAATCCTTTTTAGAATTTTATAAAAATATTGTAATTTATCTTGATTCTAAATATGACTTTTCAGAAAATAATTTGTTTTCAAAATTAAATATTTTTTCTTTAAAAACAACTTTTAATTTTGACTCACTGATGGAAGTGGTAACCAACCTATCAATTGATGTAAATTTTGATAACCTATACGAAGAATTTTGTACAATTAAACCTACTATTGATAAAGCTTGCACTTTAACTGAGGAGTCTATTATACAGAAATGGAATAACATATTCCTAGGAAATCCTGAACTTATTAATTTTCTAAAAATAATACAATTTGTTTTTTCAATATACGGCTCAAATGCTGACTCTGAAAGAATTTTTTCTTTATGTAGTGCAGCTTGGAGCGACAGCCGCAATAAGCTCCTAGTTGATCATGTAAAAGCTGAGCTTCAGATTAAAACAAATTTTAATTTAAAGTGCAAAGAGTTTTACAATATAGCTGTTAAGAATAAAAGGCTGTTGCAAGCAGTCAAATCTAACCAGAAATATTCTTTCTCATTCAAATAACAATAATTTTTAAAGCATTTTCAAGCTCTTATATATCATTTATTTTTACAATATAAGTAGTAATGTAACCTATTTTAATTAATAAAAAAAAATTTATTTGTAAAATAAACGTTTTAAGTTCAAAATAAAAACATGTCCTTCTTTATTTTTATGCGTCCTTCATTTTTTAATCTTGCGTCCTGTGATTTTTAAATTTGAACCTGGCAACCCTAGCTCCACGTAATTTTTGCGAAGAGTAGTCTCAGCCGGGATGTGCCTATTGCAATAGGTTTGCAGGAATTGACGAAACGGGCCGTTTTCCAACTTCTTTAAAGGTATATTGGCCTGAATCATCATTTCACATAAATCAAAATTAAACTTGAATTGTTCGTCCTGTCGCGAAGAGGATGCAACAGATTGTTTGGATTTTTCAATTTCAAATTTTTTCCGCCTTTCTACATGAAGAGTGGTTTGTACATGTTGCGTGACGTTATATTTTTTATCATTTTGTATCTATG
This sequence comes from Photinus pyralis, assembly GCF_008802855.1. NCBI lineage: Eukaryota > Metazoa > Arthropoda > Insecta > Coleoptera > Lampyridae > Photinus > Photinus pyralis. The sequence goes on from NW_022170249.1 coordinate 63,814,166, forward strand.
CAGAATTATTTTCTTATTAGCTACTTACCTATTAAAATTAAACAAACACTCACCGTTTTAACGCAAGCTCTGCAAAATATTCTACCATTTTCGATTTTTAATTCAGGAAAACCCCTTATCCATTCATCCGGTGTGGATTTTTGTTTTGGCATTATTCCCTAATAAAGGTGACTAATAGATAAAAGAAAATGGTCTGCAAACCACAGGAACGTTCATTCACTAACAATAACGCGGTATGATTCACTCCTTAGTAAATGCAGCGCCAGTAGAATTTGATGAACCAGTGATCACAGATGGCATTGAACAGATTTCGTTAGGTTGATCGTAAAAAATCGTGATAAATCGTGAGAATTCCATTTTGAATGGCAAAGCAGCGGCGTGTTAATTTTTTCTTTACAATTTTTAATATAGTGGACCTTTGTACTTACCAAAGTAAAAATTCAAATACATTAATACATATATGAAATAAAACAAGGTAATATGTATACAAAATTATATTTTTAATCAGAGTCTAAATCAGACCCCTCATTTTCTTTGTTTTTGTACAAATCAGTACTATTCATTTTCTTACACATCTCTTTGTTTATTTCAAACTTATCGCATTGACCGCCTTCGGAAACCAAACTTTTTGTTAGTAGTATACCCTCCAAGGTACTACTAATTAATCTGTTTCTCATATTGGTTTTATTCAAATTTATTTGAGAAAAACACCTTTCTACATTCGCACTGGAGTGCGGTAAAGATAATAAATTAAATACGAAAGCAATTAATTTACCAAATTTTTGTTCACCGGTACCCAATTTTATTTTAGAAACTTTCCGCCAAAATGATACGATGTCATCACCAATACATAAATTAAAATCATCAAAATTTATATTTCGCAACATTCTCCATTGACTATCGATGTCTTGAAGACTATGGGAGTGCAGATTGGAAAAATGTGACACAACATCGGCAATAGATTTAACTTTTCTATTTACAACAGTCTCTGGATCCATGAAATCCAATTTTGAAAAAATAGAATCTTTTAAGGGAAATCTAGACAAGATCTGTTTTAAAGATTCAATATAAAATTGAAGGCATTGCTTTTTAATTTGCAAAAGGGTCTCTGAATTAGCACTGCTATTTATTACGGCGCCAAAGTACATTTCTTCAATATTTTGGAAGTTCCGTGGATTTTGGAAATCTATCTCGTAAACATTTAATTTACTCATGATACTGTCTTTAATAAAACATTCCATAATTGTTTTTATGGTGTTGCTGACTTCTTTATAAATAGTATGAATTTGTGGCTGTTCACTTTGCATTAACGTATTTAATTTATTAAAAAATGGTAAAGCATAAGCCAAAAATTCTAAGTACAATTTTGTTTCAGGTTGTTGAAGAAGGTGTAAAATAGAAAATGCTGCTTGATCTTTTTTAGATGATGCTTTATCCGTAAAGTATAGCGTTAAAGCGCCGTATTGAGTGAGTAACCTAGTGACAACTGACTCTAGTGACAGCCATCTTGTAGAAGATGGGTGTAGCATTTTTACTGGAGATACATTAGCAAATTGTTGAAATTCTTTCAATTCCTCAGTTCTTTTGGGACTATTGGAAAAGTAATTATAAACATATCTGGCGAATTTTTCAACTTCTTCAGGAAGCTTTTCGCACGCATATGACGCGCAAAGGTGGAAACTGTGACATATGCATTTCATGACAAATATTCCAGGTATAAGTTCTTTGATACGACTTACGACAGAATTTTGGCCCCCCATCATATTATTTGCTCCATCAGAAGCAAAACCGATACAGTTTTGTTTAAAATCAATTCCATACTTATTGAAAAATTGAATTATATGTTCAAACAAAGCTGCGCCAGTAGCGTCATGTATTGGAATTAACGCCAAAAAGTAGTCTTTTACATTATTGTTATTACAATTTATCCTTGCAACTAGGCACAAATTTTTAGTGCACGAGCGATCAGTTGACTCATCGGCAATTAAACTAAATTTGTTACTGTTCATCAAAGCTATTAGATTTTGCCGATGAGTTTCACCTGTTACGTTTGTAATAATTGATTTAATTTTGGTAGGACCGCATTTGATTTTTTTAGCGATGGCCGAGTCACTGCACACAGCACGCATTAAATCTGGAAGATGTTCCATTATCTTAAATGGAAGATTATGTTCCGCGACAAAACCGGCAATTCGTATCTCGGCTTCTTTTGCCCTCATCTCTGTGGTCATTTCTTTTGTCTTCTCAGCAAACATGGACGTAATGGTTTTTTGTCCTACGGTAGATACACAAGATTTCGTATGTTTTGATGTATACTCGTGTTTTACCAAATCACCCTTTCCATGGGTGATTTTTATGTCACATTTGCATGCTTTACACCTATATAAAATTAAGCTATATTTAACACTTTGTGTTCCGTATGAACTATAGGCGTAACTTACCAACCAAAAGATGCTCCATTTTGGCTTTCTTGTAACCATGGCATTTGTTTCTCCCAATCCTTCTTGTATTTTTGTTTGTACGCCAATTTAGGCCTCTTACGCGACGTTGAAGCCGAAGGTGAACTATCATCTGTGTCACTATCAACACGATTTGAATCGGAACCGGAAGACATTTTCGCTTCAGCACATTAGTGATTAATAGTTTATTTAGTTACGTATATTGTCAATAATAAAGTTGATGAAGAAACCCGAGTATACGTACAGGTACGGTCCAAACTGACTATGACTAATGAAATTAGCAAATTTGCATTAGAAACCGAACTGTGCGGTGTGCCAAAGTTAAACTGACTAATTAAAAATTAAAATCTCTCTATCTATAATAGGTATGCGTAAGGATTTCTACAAGACAATAATTCCTTAGTAAAAGTAATATACGCTGAGCGCGCAAGCCGACATCTGAGTGGCCAGGGATAAGGCAGCGTGGAAAAACACAACACAACACATCATGATTCATTCAACATTCACGTCGGTATCACGTTACTAACGTTACGCTTACGCTGCTTCAGCTCATTCTTTACTCATATCCATATGACTGTTGAATCAGCTGAATGTGCTATTGTTTTAATAACTGTTTCGTTTTGTGCATATAAATTTTATTCATGAATCAGATTAAAAAATTGAAAGTATTTTTTGAAATACGGAAAATCTTGAGATTTACTACTGTATTCGTGAGATCGTGAGATGTAACTCAAGATCGTGAAATCTCACGATAAATCGTGAAATCTGGGATCACTGTGAACAGCTGTGTGGCTGTGATTTACGCGTCTCGGTGTAACTTCTGTAATCGCTGCGTGCAGGTGAACGTGTTAACAGTCTTTTATTTTCATAGAATCAGCAAAAAAGCATTAAATAAGCATATTAACGTCAATAAGCATTTCTCTTTAAAAAAAAGCTGAAAAAGCATAACAAAGTATGGTCGGTATGAATCAAAATGCGAAATTAGGTCTAATATTTTGAATAGTTTTGGCGTGCTTATAATACTCACGATAAGCATAAAACCTAGATATCCGCTCTCTAGTTATAACTAGACCGCGCGTAACGTAGATTTTACTATAAACGCCTGTTCTGCCCTGCTAAGCACAGAGGGGGTATCTACAACAGAGGTAAACTTGAGAAATGGAGGTCTAAAGTTGTATGTTATCCATTTTTGCTTTTGTATAGGCTTAATATATCAAATCATAGTTATTCAATTAAAAATTGTTTCGCCTATTTGAAACCAACGTTTTGTAACTATAAACCTTCATTTATAATTATAACTGCATTTACAACTGACCAAAAAATTAAACCAATGTTGGAATACTAAGATCATTTAGCGTAAGTACAAAAAACTAGAATTGCTAAGTAGTATCTGCGTACTTACGGTTGAATTGGTTTAGTAAATACACATGTAACCAAGTTTCCTGAGTATTTTATTGTCCGAAATAGAGGGAATAGTCTATAATAGACAAAGTAGGGAGCTATTTTTAAGGGAGGTCAAAATTGACTCATATATAACGATTTGTAAATGTATAAAAATAATACAAATAATTAGGAAATGAAGCAAAATGATTAAGATCGTACATCACTAAAATAAAATGAAATACCATGGTAGTACTAAAAAAAACTAATTTATTAAAACATACGAAACACACCCAAATACTAAGCTAGAGATAAGGTTACAGCATGATAGCCTAATTAAACGTGCGAGTAGAATAACAAAACTTCCCATCTGTAATCGATAGTCCTACTTAGTGCACTAACTAGTTGTCACCTGGCCTCTCTGGTAGATTTTCCCAAAACGGAAACCGGTTTTCTGGTATAATAGCTTTTTTCCCATGAACTAGTTCTTTCAAAATGGAGGTTTTTCTTTTATGTGAAATTCCTATCGGCATTTCGTGTGCTGGTGGGACCTTCAAACCTTTTTTTAAAGTTGTAGCATTAAGAAAATGAAGTTCTTTCCAATCGTCATTCTCATTAAAAGAACTTTTATAATACAGATTCATTTTACCCCTGATCGCCTTTATTTGATTCATTTCCTTTAAATAAGGCAAAGGTTCCTTTGCATCAGAACATTCAACAGATGAGTGTTTTTTCTTTGTATTAGGTGTCGTATTATTTTTCTTTTTGGTAGTTCTTTTAATGCTGCAGTCTACCCATTGAAAAAAGTCGCTTGGTTTCATCTCAGCTACTGCAACTTTTGAAGAGGCACTTTGAACACATTTTTTAAAATCCTCGAAGTCATACACTTTCTTGAATTGTTGTAATGATTTTTCTACCCTATGGTGAAACGAATCCGCCGACATAAAACTGTGTCCTGTTTCAAAGTATTTTATGTGGATTGTATCAGCAGATATTTCAGTTGAGTTGACACAAAAAACAAGATGTGTAAGAAATGCCCAGTTTTTGTTCTGCGAGGAACAATTGTCCATCCACAGAATTATGGTTTTAACATCACGTCCTTCAGTTAAAAAAAATTTGTATGCAGTGCTAATTAGCTCTTCTTTATTCCTTCCCCGAATTGCATCGTGCCATACACATGCCACCGTTGGACGTTTCGATTTGGTCCCAACAGGAACAAAACATTCATTATATACAGTTAGCCTTGTGGTAAAAATGACATTTTTGAACATGTCACATCTTGGTAGCATTATGACTTTTTGCATATCGACAGAGTAAATAATTTCATCTTCATTTGATACCTTAGCGGAGTCATTCTTGTAGTCTTGTCTTGCAGCACCAGCATTCTTAATGTGAGAATCGTAGATTTTGCAAGTTTCACAGTTCTCAATTTGTACGTTTTCTTTGTTGTGCTCATGTAGGTTAAAATGTTCACATCGTTCGCATTGTTCATGACCAAGTTTCACAAACGAGATGTTTAACTTTGATACCTCACTTCTATACAGATCATAAGAACATTTAAAATTTTGATGCTTTTTTACAAAATCTTCGTGCATTTTTGTAATGGTTAAGTCGCTTGGTAAATACCTACGGTTAGGCGCATGCTCACGCCTGTAGTGAGAAATTGAGGGTTCAAAAGATTCGATGTGTTTTACAATAACCTCATGATCAACTTTGTTTGCTGGAATGCGCCCTTTCCTTTTATCATGACTGGATGAAATGTTGGTCGTTTGCTTAGAAAGGCTCTGCAAGATTTTGTCATTATTTTTTTCATAGCCTAATGTAGCTAAGAAAAACGTCTTGCACACGCGTAGTGAGGTACCATCCGCATTTTTTAGAAAATACTCATTGGTAAAAGAACGCCTTGAGTTTGGACTGCATGTTGTTCGTCTGGTTACCGGCTTTTTGCTTACGGAACTCAGAACAAATGTTTTCTTTTCCTGTGTTGTAGGAAGACACCAATACTGTTTATTAATCTCTTTTCGTCGTTCAGGAGTTATAATTGAAGAGCATTTGACTTTGCAGGTAACTGGACATGATTGTTTTACATTGTGCCCCTCCATTGCTTTTCTTTTCTTAATTGTATTCCTTTCGGTTCGCGACAACAAATATTTCTTTCTCTTTCTTGGGTTTCCAGTCTTGGTAAGTCCACAATCAATTTCTAATTGAGCTTCCGGTATTGGATCACTAGGGGTTTCAGGAACAACCTTATTTACAGTAGGATTATCTGATGTAACTTCAGTTTCTGCTCCTAATTCAATTGGATTAACACTCGGACTAACATTAATACTGATACATACCATTGTTGAAATTTTGGTTATCCTCAGCTGAAGAAATGCAAGGTTGATTAATTGTACGTATTTCATCGAAAGGTAACTGAAGACCATCTATCTGAATACCATCAACATCTATTTCAGTCTCAATATAGTCAATAACTGGATCCAAATATCCGTTATCGTTAATTATATATATGCCATCAGGTATAACTGCTGCTGCACTGGTGGTAGGCGCAGAAACACACAAATCACTATCGCCTAATAAATGATCAGTTTCCGTATCTTTAGCTTCAGATAGATTAAAATCATTACGAGGATCGTTGGAGTTGCCTTGATGAAGGTTTGCGTTGTTGGAGGCGGTATTAGCTTTTGAAGTACTTGTCACCGTAGCCGTTTTCAACTTTTCTCGTTGATCAATACACAAACTCACTAAATGTTTACCTCGTGAAGCCATCAGTTAAACCAACAATGTAAATGTAACGAAGTGAATTTATTATTAATTATAATAATAATACTCAGAAACACAGTCACTGACGCTGCCTGATATGCACTTATTAATTTACTGCAGCTGTTTATTAAGGTTAAAAATGACGTCCACTTACTAGAGTATAATGGGGGCAAGTGATACTTTACTAAAGCAAAAAATGTAGTATGTGACGTTTGCTAAGGCAAAACGCCTTATCTGCAGTAGTTACGGCTGCAGTTGTCTAGTAATCTGTACTTACTCCCAAAGCCTTTAGTAATTCAAGCAAAAAAGGTAGTTACGGCTAACGAAATACGCATGTTTGTTAATATTCAGGCGAAGATACAACTATAATACCTTAGTATTAGGCACATTAAACCGCAAGGAGTCACTTGGCATCGATTTCTCAATTTCCCCAAAAATTGCAGTTACCCCCTTTGTGCTTAGTAGGGCAGTGTTGTCAATATAGGATAGGCAACCAACTGTTCATTGCGGGGCAGACGTACGTTCTGCAGCTTGCTTTAGCCATGTTTATTCTAAATTTTAGTAGCAAAAAGAGATAACATACAGCTGTTAACTGTTTTAATCGAATTTATTGGTATTTTATTTGAAGTAAATTGATATACATATAACTGCCTTACTCTAGTCCTAGTTTGATTTATATGTGTATTTTGGTGGTGAACACGTATGGGAAAATATACTCTTAAAACTAAAGTTGTAAGTAGTAAGATATGATTATTTAGCGGATTTTGATTCAATATATTCCTATCCAAAAACCCAAATGGGCTGTAACTGTTATTTATTTTTCTTAGACTGCTGATAACCATTTTGTTTACAACGCGGTGTGGTGTGGATTGAATGAAAAACCTGAACACATTTTCAGCAATTTGGCAAATTTTTAATGCATCGCTTGATACGTGCAACAATCCTCCACGATGTTTTCTAGTTAAAAGCTTTGAATGACTCTCTGATGCGAATATCGCATCTGCACATATGGAACATTTAACAGACTTACCTATTTTTCTTGTAACAAAACCTGAAATATACTTAGTACCAGTAAGTACTTAGTTACGTCTATACCTAATAGACAAATAGGTACTGCCGTTGTCTTGCTGGTAAAGGATGTCGAATAATAGTTCTACGTTATTTTAAGTGAATGGGAAAGTCGAAAACGCTCGGTATTGCATTATTGTTTAACACCTTCGTAGGTACCTTTCTAAAATCGGCTTCATTCCCCGCAAAATGCATTATGGTGGGAGTAAATTTTTCTCTTCGAATGGCTCTGATCCATTGGCCCTTTAAACTTTTATCCGTTGAAAATCAGCGTATTATTTAAAAATTTATCGACAGAGTACATGTTGATAGGCACAAGTTAACCTAAGTTTATTGGTTTATTCTCAACAGAAATTTATCTGTTCACTAATTCGAGCTAATCACGAGAATGATTAATGAACGGAACATCTAAAATATCAGCTTATTTCATTATATTGCATATCATCTCAGCGATTTTTGCCCCGCGGTGCATTGTGTGTTGCATACTGTGTCGACAACACCTTAGATACGTTAAGCGCAGTCTAGTTATAGCAAGTCTCTGAAATTTTCAAAACAAGTTATTGCAACGATTATTCCTGAAGTTTGTGCTGCGATAATAGACGCTCTACGACATGAAATTAAGGTAGGTAAGATACTTTCTTCACGATCATATTGTAATCAGTCTCATAATTGTCATTTTGAAGGATAAGGAAGTTGTGTTTTACAACACTTATTTTTCCAGGAGGGAGGAAAGTAGATTCTCGAGGTTAGTAATGTTCGATTCGAGGTTAGTAATATTTCATTACCTACCTCGATTTAGTTGCTAATATCCTAATGGATGGCGCTCTCATCGTAACTGTCTGACACCGATGACAGCTGATTTAGATGCAAATTGTTCAAAACCGCATTTTAAAAACAATTCTTATTCTTATTATGAGTAATATGGATTATTTTAAGTTCTGTGCTTTTTTTTGTAAATTGCAAATGAACGACCAAACGCGAAAAAGTGAAATAAGTAAATGCGTACCGAAGTAAACACAAGTAGGAGTTGTGATTAACTTTAGCCAGATTACGGGAAATGATGGTTTGTTTCACGTAACCTAAAACTAAACGAGCGCGGTGCTAAATGGTTAAGTAAAAACAAAAGCAAAAAGAAACCGTTAATTATTAAAGGATCGGTAAGTATATAAAACTCGAACTTGAGTTTAATAAAATTGATTGTTACTTTAGAGAGCCCATTACTGTTTAAATTTCTGGGTGGAAAAGTTCAATTCTTGTCTATAAGACATGGAAACATTGGGTTGCGCTTGCGACCCATGAGAAGAGCAAGGGATGGCAATTTATGGCATCATAATGTTGCATATCGGAGACGTCGTAGCACTACCTGAAGAGGATACTGCCATACTTTGTTATTTTCGCGTGCCCGTAAAGCGAACGGGCCACTGAATTGGCGACGAAACCTCCTGCTAGTGCAGCCAATCTACAGCCACCGAACTGTTTTAAGTTGAAGAACTCCACTGGCACTTGCTAATATTGTAGCGATCATATGCCAAAAACAATGTCCGGTAATTAAATGTAATTTGTCACATTTTAGAAATAGATAATGCTATTTTTTAGGGCTATCGTATTGGAACAGGTGTTTAGTGACTACCTGATTGGATCTGGAGAATAAATCTTTCGTTATTGACATCTGCACAGATTATAATACTAATATTGTAACCCAGTCTAAATCTGTAATCACAAAAGATCGCTGTAGGTACATTTTAGAATAATAAAACTGACATGGTCATTAGGCATTACCGCATTAGGTTTGAATGTGGATCACAACATTATTTGGTCGTTCATAATGTGGATGATTTTTTTACCTTTACCTCATTAAAATAAGCAAGTAAAACATGAAGTTTTACCTATACCCTTTCCTGCCCACCATTGTTCATTCACTTCAAAAATTCATTCGGGGAGTAAATTTTTTACTACACTCAATTTCCCTTATTTGAGGGGATGTACATTTAAATTCTTTTGTATGGGCCATTTTTTAACATACATGTTAAATTAATATGAATATTAATTAGGTAAATTTCCAAATCTGTATTACCGACAACATTTTATGTAGGGCAATAATATTGCAGATGGCGCATAAGATGAATATAATACGTATAAATTTAGTGAATTATTTTATTTTTGATAATGGAATGATTATAATGATGATCGTGAATAAAATCGTATACGAACCTCGACGAAAGGTTATTTTTCTTAGAATATAATCACCCTCGGCGCTGCGCGCCTCGGGTGATTAAAATTCTTCGAAAAATAACCTACTTTCGCACTCGGTGCGTAATATATTTTTTTAATCCACTTAGTTACTAAATAAACTGTGCGGATTTACTTTTTAAATATTTTTTTTACTAAGGCCAGTATTCGCGTTCTTAGTAAATTCAAGATTATCGTTTATACACGACTTAAATAATTTTATCAAAAAAATAAATTGCTACATTTAATGACTCTCTATATCTCTATCATTTTCCGATAAGACCTCTAGTTAGAATTAATATTTGGGCTTCAAAAATTACTCAAAAGTTTCGACTTTTATTGCAAATATCAGTGACCATTGTGTGTTGCCTATCCTGTATCCCTAGCACCCTTAAACCAGCGCAGTAAACCAGTAACAAGGGATTGAGAAGAGTTTTTGTTCCTGAGAGAATGGTTTAAAGCCCGCCGAGGGCTTTAATATTCTTAAGGGAACAAAAACTAGTTTAATCCAGTGTTGCTTATATTATTTTTTCCAATACCGACCGATTTAAATCCATTTTTCGATGAATTGTTTACAAGAAAACAAAAATGTTTTAATTAAAATTACCTGTTAATGCACAAAAATTAAGGATTAAATTCAATAAAACAATGTAGGAATTGGAAAAAAATATAAAATAAGCAAATTGAATGCCAAAGATAAATTTAAATTAGGTAGCGTAAAAGGAATCCAATGCAAATAACTGGGACAATTTAGATAGTAGGTATGACTTAGGTACCATAAATTTGATGATGTGTAGATCAGAAAATAGTTACCTTTTCAGGTGCAAAATTTATTAAAATTACATATTCTATACAAAATAAATGCACATTAGTGTTAGTATACCATACACCTATACATAAACTATATATCTAAATATAAGGCGCATCTTACAGTTTAATAGTATCAGTAACAAACATTTAAATAAATATATTTTGTGCTTAATTAGTGCCAGAATCTGAATTTATTACAGGAAGAAATAACCACGCAGTAGCAACAATCATTTACACAGAAATAACCATATCATAGTCCGGAACACCTGCACGATAAGACTGAACGTATCTTATGTGAGTGGCACTATCGATGTAGCTTTTTTTCACAGCCGGATCATCACGCATTAAGGTACGCCACTCCATCTACAAAATTCAATCTCACTATGTTCAAATTTAAGGATGTTTGCTATATCTCACCAATTTTTTATAGTAATCGGGTTTGATTGTGAAATGGCTGCCGAATAGTTTCAATAAATCGGCTCGTTCGCACCACGGCCAAATCATATAATCTAACATTCCAGGTTTATGGCCGCTAAAGAAAGGTCCCTCTCGTCTTTTTAATTCGTTCTCGAACGAAGCGAGTCCTTCGACTATTATGCTCCTGTAATCCTCTATGTAACTTCGATTTGTATTTAGAATTAGTTTGAACATGGCGTTTATTACCTGAAAAATAGTGTGTAAGAACATTACATGTAGGTACTCCAGTCACACTTTAGGCGACTCTTGCTAGACGCATTGCGGACATATGAGCTTTCATGGTAATTTTTATCTTTTTCTGAAGTCCAATAGGTCAGTATATGTAAGTAGTGAAGAATATGACAATTTTGATTAGTTACGTACTGTTGCTATAAAATGGTCAAAGAAACCAAGATCGGTACTAAAAATTTTGCAAAGAAATGACCCATTTACACATCAAACCAAGCGCAAGTGGTGTGGGAATCATTAGGAACGGCTTGGAATATGTTTTTCGGATTAAAATCTCTAATCTGGCAACACTGCCAAACACTAGCTTTTGGATATAATCTTGGAACATTATGTACAGGCAACCTGCGTCAAGCTGAAGCACTAGCGCGTAGCCGTCTATACATGTTTTTCAACCACCATTGGATAGAATTTCTACCAGTAGCGCAGTAGCGCTGCCATTGGCTCAACGCGCATTCGTCTAGTGCTTCAGCTAAACGCGGGTCGCCTGTAATACTTGTATTTGTCAAAAATGTATTTTGTGTCCTAAAAGTGTATTTATTGGTTTCATTGAGCTTGCTCCAACTTATAGAGGGTTACTCCGAGTAATGACAGCAATGCATTTATAAGAGACCAACGAACATAAGATGCTTGAAGCCTCCCCAATTGGACACAAACAAGGAAAAAACCATATGAATGGGTACCAAGCAAGAGTTATCCAATGTGTCTCACATACCTTGTTAAATTGGTCAACTAAAATGCGATCTTTTGCCTTCTGAAGGGGATCCCTAGGATATAACGGATGTGTCGTCCATATGTCTTCTAAGTAATCGGCAATTATTAAGCTCTCATAAATGACATCTCCACTCTCGACTTCTAGAGCAGGAACTTTACCCAATGGACTTTTTTCGTAGAACCAGTCTGGTATACTCGATAGGTTAATGTAAACTACATCGTACCTGTAAAGTAAATTGTTATCGAGGTGAAAAGTATAACGCTAGGTAAGTGAATTTACTAGGTCGAGAGAAATAACTTATATTTTGCACTATAGAGAAACTCTAAATGGAAAAACAGTGATTGTTCTCTTCAATAAAAAAATGGGCAATTGAGCATCTCGCTTCCTCAAAAAACGTCTCCAATTTTGAGATCGGTAAATTACTGTTGTGTAAACTACACGAGAGTGCCGTTTCTTTAGGTTGTCGAAGATGAGAGCGAGTCACGGTCTAAATATCGGAAATAGCACTCAGGACAACCTGTATATGTAACATAATTCAAGTTCTTTCATAAGATCTGGGGATTTTTTTTCATTGTTGAATTGTCATTTTCATGTTAGTTTTTTCATTGCAAAATTTAGTTGATAATTATTTAATTCATTTAAATCTATTTGCTGTATTTAGTTTATATGATCAATTTAAAACAGGTAACTTTAATCAAACTTTTTAAAACGCGAGTTTAAAGTGTGATAAAAAGTTGACATCGGACAAGAATTTCTTGTTTTTTGCCAAACAATGTCACGTGCGGGCTAAGCGATGCAGGTGTTTGATCAGTTATGGCGATATAGAGAAATTTCGAGTAACGCCGGGTTAATAACAATGTTGAATTTGTTAAAGGAAGTGGTTTTTTTTGCTTAAATAGGAAGAATGAAAAGAGCGAAATGTCTATTACGCTAATTTTGGCACTGGAGTCCATCCGGCGATGTAATTTTAAGAAAAAGAATCGTCTTCACGTTAGTAAAATAGTAATAATGCTGTGCAAGAAGTTTTTTCGCATGGAATTTCGACTTAAAAAAAGTTTGTGTGAATAAAGAAATAACTGGGGTAATACAAGAGAAGTCTTACTGTCCGAGCAGCCACAAAGTTAAGTGACATTGTTTTTGAGCCCGTAAGTTATTGTGGTGCATTAAAAGTGATTTTTTTTGTTTTTGTGAGAAAAATCTGTCAGATTCATCTTAAAGTGTGTATTTTTAGCGCGGCGATGCCGATTTTATAGATTACAAATACGACCATCTTCTTCAAATCATAATATTCTGATGACATTTGGCATCGTTGTTGATCATAAGAGCCTGTACTGTAAAGTCAAGGTGAGGCGGACTATGGGTATCATACTGAACAATAAATGGAATATCTAGCCTTTTGGCTCTTGCCTAAAATTGTGGTTAGTACTATAATGATCTGATCCGGTACTGCTATTTTGATTCCCCGTATACCTACATACTTAAACAAGCGGCACCTTCAAAACTTTCATGTCAAAATGATGGACAGACGGTCGGATCGGACTGCGTCGTACGAATGGAACTCATGTGTTATGTTATATATTATGGCGGTTCGGGACATGAGACACAATATTTTTACGTAGAATCCAGTGGCGTGTTAATTAAAACAATTTTTGAAATGACATGTTTCTACTATTGTTGATTGGTATCAGCTGCCTTAATTACCATGCATACAATAAACAAAACAAAATTTCCATGAATTGATGGCCTACTATTTAAAAAAAAATATCAAAGTCCTCGTTTGAGATCGAAGGGACTTCAGCGCATTTTTGTGTGGCAGATCAGTATTCTATTAGCCACTGTCGACTCAACCATCAATAACAGATCTTGTCGAAGGCTACTACATTCACTAACCGCTTCCCACTTTCCGCGTGCACCCGCAATTCGCTTTTAAAGATTTAACTCCACCATCAGTAAGATCGTGTTGGGGGCTACCACATTCCCTTTGACGGTACCCACTTCCGACGTTCCGTTCACCCGCAATTCGCGTTTGAAAATTTGACTCCACCATCAGGAAGATCGTGTGGGGGGCTACCACATTCCATTTGACGGTACTCCCTTTCGACGTCCCGTTTACCCGCAATTCGTGTTTGAAGATTTGACTCCACCATCAGGAAGATCGTGTCGGGGGCTACCACATTCCCTTTGACGGTACCCCCTTCCGACGTTCCGTTCACCCGCAATTCGCGTTTGAAGATTTGACTCCACCATCAGGAAGATCGTGTCGGGGGCTACCACATTTCCTTTGACGGTACCCCCTTCCGACGACCCGCAATTCGCTTTTAAAGATTTGACTCCACCATCGGGGGTCTACCACATTCCCTTTGACGGTACCCCCTTCCGACGTCCCGTTCACCCGCAATTCGCGTTTGAAGATTTGACTCCACCATCAGGAAGATCGTGTCGCGGGCTACCACATTCCCTTTTACGGTACCCACTTCCGACGTCCCGTTCACCCGCAATTCGCGTTTGAAGATTTGACTCCACCATCAGTGAGATCGTGTCGGGGGCTACCACATTCCCTTTGACGGTACCCCTTCCGACGTCCCGTTCACCCGCAATTCGCGATTGAAGATTTGACTCCACCATCAGGAAGATCGTGTCGCGGGCTACCACATTTCCTTTGACGGTACCCCCTTCCGACGTCCCGTTCACTCGCAATTCACTTCTATTGGCGACACGAGAAAGAGAGACAGCGATTCGAGATTTACGAAACGTTAAACCGCGTGAGTTCGCAACGGAAAGTAAAAGGCGCCCGAAGTTGACTACTTCTCGAAGACGCGCGCGCGCGCCTCGCAAAAGGTCGTTAATTTCGCCCCTATGACAAAAAAACAAAATTCCGCCACGCAGGAGTTGTGCGCGTTTACATCTTTCCGACGACACCAATTTCAAAAGAATCGGACCAAAACTGTAGTAGAAGATAGGAAAAAACTGAAAAACCTTCACGTTAGTATACTACGCTCGAGGATGACGCCCAGATGTCGCCAACCCCACATCATGTAGCCATGCCCCTAAGGTTGACAAATTTCACGGCCCTGTAGATACACGTACCTACACCCGTTGCCTTTCTACGCGTCCACATTTGCTGCCAGCCAGCCAGCCAGGCAGCCAGCCAGCCAGCCAGCCAAAGTGAGATTAAAAGCTACTTTTTACAAATAAATTTGCAAAAATGCGCTAAAAAGTAAAAAAATAAGGTTTTTATGACTAAAATTAAAAAAAAAATTTTAAAAACAGGTTTTCGCCCTAAGGCGATAACTTTAGCGCATTTTCCATGCATTGATCAATATTCCCCAAAATGCCATAGCTATGCGAATTGTGTTTTTCTTTACTACAAGCACCTAAGGTTAAAATGTCAAAGAAATGTCTCCATAAATAAGAAAAATTACATTGCGCACACATTTTTACTGTATGCAATATGTTTGCCTTCACTAGAACTATCTAAGGTTAACATTTCAACAAAATATGTTAACAAATAAGAAAGTTGATATTGCGCAGTTTGCGCATATTAATCGTCAGGTGTCGAATTTAAAAAGAAGGAACTAAATATATTAAAAACTATAGGAGTAGTTAAGTGCTCGGATGGACGGCCGGACGGAGAAATTCGGCATAACAGCGCCTTCCAACATGAATTTGAAAACGTGCCCAAAAATTTTTTTTGACTACGCCACTGGAGTCTACATAAACATATAAAATAGGCAGTTTTTACCTTTTTCTTGTCACCCGCACGTTAGTAAGAGAGGTATTGCATTGGGGTAAAATAAATAAATAAATAAATAAATAAACAAATAAATAAATAAATACCAATACGGTAACATTCCAAAAAGTCAAACTTTTCGTTTGCACCCTGTAGCTCACAAAAGAACGTAGCTTTCTGTTTGTGGTATGGAAAGTTTCACAAAAAAATGGCACAGGGCTTCAAAAACCGGACGTATCTATCTTTAAAATCAGCTGTCGGTTCATTTCGTTGAGACCTTAGAATACAATAAAAAATTAATTTTTAGCCCCCCCCCTCAGGCCCCCTCGCTCACTGATCTCGAAAACGAGTCGCACGGGAAACTTTAGTTTGTACAAACCAATTTATTTCGATGAGACCTTTCATTAGAATACCAGAAGGGTAGAACATGTGTTAACCCCCCCCCCCCCCCCATTTTCTAAAGTTTAACTTGGCACCACTAAAGGCATGTTTATGCAAAATCTGAGACCAATTGGTTGTCGTATGTAAAAGTTATGCACGTTATTTCTCTTTCAAAAACAGCATCTCAGGAAATAATTCGTGGGGGGGGGGCCTTTTAGACAGCAAAATTTGATGGCCGTCTGGCACACCTTCAAGGTATAGGCTACCTACTGCAAGCAATTCCAGGTCTCTAGGACCATTCCCCTAGAAGTACTTCGAAACGGCAGAAGTGGGTGTCCGGACGGACGGACGGACGGACAAAACGCAAACAGCAGCACATTTTTTTTAATTATTAAAAAATGCGCTAAAAAAATGAAGTGATATAACCGGTTTTTGCCTATTGGTACAAAATTGAAAATTTGTTACTGAAACTAGCCGAATTTTCATAATCATTAACGCATATTTAAGATTTAATTACCTTCTAATTCAAGTTTTAATTTTGAATTACCTTGGTGTAATTACTGTGATTAAAGTTTGAAGCGAAATTACAATGGAA
>NW_022170249.1:63833497-63891057 GCF_008802855.1 Photinus pyralis
AGCAACCAGAACCGGAATCGAAAATTATTTTTTCTCAGAATCGAGACCGGAATTCGATCTCGGTAAAGGGGAACCGATATTTCCTGTTGCGTGTTAGGAAGTTTTGTTTTTGAGGCATTGATCACTTGTTTAAATACATTAGAAAAAGGAAGGGGGAGGGGGGTTAGAAACTAAAGCGCACTATTACTACTCTGAAATACTCCGAATTAGGT
The DNA here is from genome assembly GCF_008802855.1 of Photinus pyralis. Lineage (NCBI taxonomy): Eukaryota > Metazoa > Arthropoda > Insecta > Coleoptera > Lampyridae > Photinus > Photinus pyralis. Next base: position 63,833,710 of record NW_022170249.1, read on the forward strand.
TTTCCTGCAGTTTTCCTAATTCGTAAGGTAAATACCGGAGTAGTATAGAAGAACTTAAGACCTTCTGCAGAGGCACCTCTAAAAAGCATTATGCGGGTCACTCTGTAATTGGGCGCAAGCCTGTTGAGGGCCCAAAACAAGAGAGGGATAATAAAATAAAATAAAATAAAATAAAAATAAAATTAAGTTACTTCAACATTCCTGGATTCAACCTCAAAATTAAACTGAAACCCAACGTGAGAACCATCAGAACCGGAATCGAAAATTATTATAATCTTAGAACCGGAACCGGAATTCGAACTAATGATGGAGGTAGGAACCAAACCAAAACGTGCATTTCAACATAAATAAAAGTGAATAAAACGCAAATAAAAAAAAATTGTGCCGAAACCCGGGATTGAACCGGGGACCTTTAGATCTTCAGTCTAACGCTCTCCCAACTGAGCTATTTCGGCTGAGTGCAAAAGAATTGACTAACTTACATGAAGCGCAACAATATCATACAATTCAATAAAAAAAATACTTACGGAATTTTTTTGGCGTCCAAAACTAGATGGACCCTTTGCGCGTAAGCGCAAAAACGATTGCTGTACAGACGAATTTTCCCACGAACTGGAGGAGGAAGCTTAGATCCTAAAAATAATTGGTTAATTAGAAATACAATAATAAATGATAAATGAGCGCGAACATTTCGAATATTTTACGCGCGCATTTACTCTTTATTAGGTCATGACTAAATGCAGGTTTATCGAGTGCCCCTGAGAAAGAGAAATTGTGAAATAAGCCGGATGAGATAATCGATAAAAATAAACATGAACACCTTTAAAGAAAGCGGAAGAATAGGTAATTTTAGTACCTACAGCATAATTAAAGAAACAAAATGGCAAAGTCCTTTCAAGGAGTAAAAATTTTAATTTACATACAGGTACCTTATGTAAATAAGGGGCTTACGTCAGAATTATTATTGACTTTCTATTTTTAGGTGTTCTGGATTTCTTTTGAAATCGAATTTTCTGAATTATGACACGAAAACGAAAATACGAAAAATGTGCATGAATCGACACTTACCTTTGCTTAGATGCTTAGGACTCATTGTGCTTGTTTCGTATTAAAACTCGAAACCAAGAAGCGAGATTATGTGCGAAATTGAAGAACTGTTAATATTTTTTACGCAATTTTAGAGAAACGTATCTTTGAATTCAAACGCAGCGCATTGAATGAGTACCAGCTGTAGTGTCGATTATTGCCAAAACACAACAACACAGGTCCTTACCGGGATAAATTTTATTTGAGACTCTCATTTCCTTCCACCGACCACAGCAAATGATTCATGCGTTTGGTATGGCTATGGATATTTCGTGCACGTTACGCACAAATTCGAGGGAGTTACCCCAGTTCCTATTTTTATCCAGCAAACATTATTCTAATTACGGTCCTGTTCAAATTAGCACAGGGAAGTGCTGCCACCTCTTGGACTACAGCATAAATGAAATCAATAGATTATAGGGAAAAACGAATGCAGCGCAATTGCCATATAAAGCGCACTATTTTAAATTTGTTTGCCTTTACATCGGGCCATTAATTATGCTTTTCAGCGCACCTCTCATCTAAATGAATTAACCTAAAAGTAGGTCAAGGATTTTGCAAACCCGAAAAACTGGCGTAATCTGCAAACACATGAATGAGAGGAAAGTGCCCTGAAAATAAGTTGGCAACTCACTTTTTCCCATGCATCATTTAAAAATAGCGGCAGGTTTGCTGAACTTTACTTGGCTTGAATTTTTAATTCGTTACAAGCCAATTTAATGGCAATTAATTTACCTACCTAGTGTTAATTAAAAATTATTGGGCTGCTGGAACTAATCTCTGACGCTGGCCTTGACTAATTCTGTTTATAATTTATCAGAAAAATGATTATTATCGCATATCGGTATTGTTATAAGGCCAAGGTGAATTGTATCTACCTAAGTATTTATAGCCATAATTACAATTTTTAGATGTAAAAAAGAAATGTGCGGTGAGCAGCTAAGGAAGAAAGCACGAATTAGAAAAAATCATATACCATCAAGATCGCATTTTTCAAAAAATAAAATGCCCCATTACCGGCTTTTGTCCGTCCGTCCGTGCGATCGACGAGTTTTCGGCACCTCGGTCGGACTGACCTGTGAGGGTAGGTGTCCCGTAGAACATAATGGCTCTTTGGCAATTGGTAAGAATTGTGTTTGACCGCAGTACTGAAATCTCTTGCATCAACAGATTTTTCGTTCGGTATTGAAGTTAGGTTTATCATTAATAAAATTATAGAAACTGGATGAGCAAAGGGAATAACTTCTCTATTGTAGTTTGTAGCTCAGTTATTGCATATACTTTTCCAGCCGTTCGGCTGGTGGCTGGATGAAGTACACTTAATACTATTAATTTATGGTGCTCCGCCAATGAGCATTACAAGTTTCCGTAGCTACAATCATAATATTATTATTCCTGACATTTAATTTGAGAATTAGTTCATCTGCATCATTTACAGGGTGAATGACGGTGACACCTTTGTATAAATTTATAATATTAATTTTCATCTCTTTAGACCGCATTTTTGAAATTTATCTGCAGGGCAGTAGATTTGAAGGTCACAGTTGTACATTGGACCTACTACCCATTTCCTAGGTACATGCCATTTATTATTTTACGAGTTGTGTTATCTCAATTGATTGTACAGGTATTTTGATGTGTTTTTGTACTGAATTGATTTATTATGTTTTCCACCGCATTTATGATGTCTTGTGTATTTCGTTTTTATGAACTTATTTAACTGCCTTTGATTTGATTATCTGATTTTTATCATACAATTTGAGATGTTTTATTTATGTGTATTTTCTCTTGCATTTTATTGCTGTAGGTGATTTATTTCATGCATTTGTGTGGCCTATGCCGGGGTTTTTGTCCCGTAGAAGGTTTCCCTGACACGGTCTAGTTGTGTGCGTAATATATTTATGTGTTCTTGTCATTTCTTGCGCACAAAAGTTTTGTCTTTTATTTAATTCGCTTCCCGATTATGTCTCACGTCCCAACACATACAAGAACCGATTACACAACGTAGGAGTTCATTCGTGCCACCCATATCGAGCCGACTGCCATCCAAATTCAAAAGTGCCGCGAAACGTCCATCGTTTCGATTTGAAAGGTAGGTGGCTCTGCTTGTAGTTTTTTTCCAGAGTTGCCAACGGCAAGTATAGCTATAGAGTAAGTCAACGTTTTCAGTGCCGGCTTGATAGACTCCTAGGAACAGTACAACCTCTTCCATGTGTCATTTCTCCCTAGAAGTTTCTAATCAGATCCTGTTCGATGACTCGGTCTGTGGGGAGTCAGTCAAAAAGCCCCCCGAATGACGAATAGTGAAATACTGCTTTATATATTTTTCGTATTCGTTCTTCGGCATAAAGTTTTCAAGATTATCAGATGCCTGACTTGACATAGGGGTAAGATCCTGCAGGATGAAAATATGGCAGCGTAAGCCTTATGCAAAGGATGCGCAAGTCCCAGTTTCCAGTTCTTTTGGTTCGAATGAAAAGTCTGATGAGTTCTATGGAACCATAGAACTGAATAGATATTTATTCAATCACACTGTTTAGTTTTTCTTGAAGGGTATCAGGAATTTTGTTCTCTTTGACATTTTCTAGTATAGAATATCCAGTTAGAAAATTAAGGAACAACGGTTTCAATTGGTCCTTTGCTTCCTTTATCGATGTGTATCTTTTCGAGAAGAAGAGTGATCAGGTCTTGTTGAGTGATGAAATGAGCTCTTAGGGCGCTGTTATACTCCTATCATGTATACCATTGTTTTTTGCGTAAACCTGACAACATACTTCGTCAAAACCACTCCCGCCATAAAATATATGACGTTAGACAAAAATGCAATATACATATACATAACATGAAGCTGTCCATATCTTACCCATTAGCCAAAGAGCCTAAACGCACACATATGTTTTTGACTGTCTGAGGCTCAGTCAACAATTTAACCGCTTTATCGTACAATTGTTGATCAAAAGTTACTATGCAGTGCTCGCTTGTTCTCTCCTCCTACAAACTGCCAGAGCTCTATATTTTTAGCGCATTTTTTTAGGAATTAAAAAAAAAGTGCTATTGTGAGATGGGGGTGGGGGAGTGGAACTGGTTCTATCCTTCATGGTACTCTAATGAAAGGTCTGAACGAAAGAAATTAATTTCTACCAACCATAGTCTTTCTCCTCGACTCCTTATCGTGATCGGATATATTCCTTTATATCTCCAGAACGGATTGTCGGAAGAGGGTACTCACAAAGGGCGATTGCGACGTCTGATGGAAGAAATATGTCCATTGGTGATGTCAAAACTTTAAGAGCGAATATCTCGGGAACGGTTTGTTCAAATAAAAAATTTTTAAAGTGTTCTGGTGGTGAACTACAATCCCCCCCCCCCCCTTCCCTTCTCCAAAATCTTCAATTATGCACCAATTTCATTGGGAAAACTGTACGACACATTGCTTTGATATACATAGGTTTTTGTACTTTTGTGCTCTTCCTGTCATGCACTCATTTTAGTTAAATTGGTTGATCCAAAGTTTCATTTCTTCATTCATTTCGTCGCGGAAACTGCAAAATGCTTTGCCTTGATTCACAGTAACTAACATATTTGCTCTTTCTGTTTTGGTCAATTTTTGTGCGGTTTAGTTTAGAGAACGCAGTAAAAAGCGCCACCGCAATAAATGCGTAGACCTTTTAACTTTTTTTTTTATATTTTTGGATTCTACGTGAAATATAAACCTTTTGATATCCACATATTTATATTTACCTAGTTTATTTATAGTTGATAGCTTAGACCAGAGGTTCCCAAACTTTTTTGATCATGACCCTAATTTAAAGTTGAAAAAGCCTTCGGGACTCTAAACAATTTTTTCACAATGTACAGACGAAATAGCCTATTTCTATTATATAAAAAATTGGTAGCAAAAATGCATTAATTCAAATTTACTTCTTTATCCTACACTTGGCTAATGGTACCCATCAAATTGAAACGAAACCCTCTGGATGACCTTTGGATTCAAAACCGCACCCGTAACTTTTCAACGTGTCAACACACATTTAGTTATTTATTTTTTAAATATATTCAATTTTCTCATTTTAATTGTAAAGTAACACCTATCCGATTCTACTTAGCTATAATTATTTAGTTATACTATGCGATCAAAACTGAGTTGCTGTCGAGTCGCCTTTGAAATTTTTGTTTCATGGAAAATCGTATTTAAGTTGAACTTCCAAAGGCGACTCGACAGCAACTCATTTTTGATCGCCCGTTACCTATAGGTACGTAAATTATTCTCTGAAAATTCATCATTTGTAGAATCGGATAGATTGTCCGATTTCAAAATCCAAACATGAAGTACCGTTGGCGTATATAGAGACACCGTTCAAATGACAAGTATCCTTGGCGTATATCTAGACCATAGATAATTTAATTATCTATGATCTAGACACCGCTGGAAATCATTTTTTATACTGGGATTTTTGGACAATACAAAAAATATGTCGCGTCACACTTAATTGATATATTATGATTGGTAAAAGGGGGAAATTGTAAGGCACTAAAAATGTCTAAGAATGTTAGAAGGGCGTCATGCTTGATTTCCATATATAAAATAAACCCTCTTTGTTTTCTAAGGAATACATATTATGTATACCCACTGGGAAACAATGGGTTTACTATTCAACAAATGTATTAATTTGGATGGTAGCAATTCAAACAATCTGTCTGTCTGTACTGGAAGGAAATGGTGTGTAGAATTAGCTTTGCCAAGTTAGCTTTTTAGGGGTTCATGCAGGTTCATGCGGTATTGGAGGTGACTTTGCTTTGGGTAGTCGGATTGTCGCCACGAAAAGGCGTATTTTCCTTAATTTTTCTCAAATAAGAATTTTCCGCCATTTTAAAAAAACTAAACGTCAAACTAATGGACGAGTCCATTTCAAGATAAACAAAGGGGTGTCCTAGGTCGGGACTTTATTTTGACGAAAATTAGTACAAATATGAAAAATTTAACGCGAGTAGTCGAAATTGTCTTTTTAGAGCATTAACTTGAGCTTTGCGATTGGTAAAAATCATCGAGGATTACAGTATATAGCAACATACGACCTAAGTATATTGTCGAGGTTTAACGCCATTTTTCTCGTTAATACGTAGAGTTGCGCTTCAAATATGCATAACGTATACCTACAACACACACTACACTTTTTGCATACCAATGCCGAGCGAGCCGAAGGCGATTCGAGGAGGTCCGGCTAATTAACGATGTACGTTTTATGTACTTTATGTAAGAGACGTCAGAATATATTCTTTCACACATGGGAAAGGATTGAAGGTGCTTTTAAATCTACTTGTGAGGGCCATTAACTGTCACTTAGTAAGTTTTGTATTGCATTAATGTCAGATTTCAATTATTCAAATGCAAGGGTTACTTACTCAGATTATTAGTCTTTGTGTATATTGTAGATGTGATGTAGTGTCTTTTCCACAGTTACCTCTCATGCTCCAGATTTTCCCTCTATATTTCACCTCTGTGAACAGTGATTCGAAGTTTTCTTTAGCACGGTTCTTTTGTCCGATGAGTTTTAGGGGAAAATGGCACTTTTTGGATTTAAATGTATTCTGTCTAAATTTGTAGGAACCTTTTCGGCCTTTTTAAAGATTCATTTTACACTTTTGATCAATTATGTATTCAATAAACATTATTTGTGTGTCAAATTCATTATAAGTGTGATATTTTAATATTAGGAACACAAAGAAAGTTTCAAATGGAATTTGGAATGAGTAATGTTTACATTGTCGCCGTTTTTGATTATCAGAAGTTCACCCCTAGAAATAGAAGTGAATTTGACCTGAACAAATCAGACGAATGTATGGCGCTATAAAATTTCTTTTAACATTTTATATTTATAACTGAAGTTTGTGAGCAGTCCGAGCAATCAAATACAGAATAAACACAATATTTCCAATCAGTCAATATTTAGTGTCAACAGAGAGCCCGCTGCCCGTGTTTGCTTTCGCTATAGCGAAAATGGACAGGGTGACATTCGTACAACTATGGGCTTAATGCGGCGAATAGATCGAACTCGCTATCTTAACTTCCAAGTTTGATTAGGTATCTGTCTACTTGTAAGTCGGCGAATTACCCCAACGTGTAATTTGAAACTGCAAAATTGCATCTCTTGGTCAAAAATCGAACCTAAAAATAACGTGCTGCTATTGCCAACATAATTGACAAAGAAAGGTGTACTGTCTCGACTCAGTTTATTATGACCATATTAAAACATCAATGCTGTATCTTTCCCTTTTCAAAATTATGACACTTCTCTACTTTATAGCCTAATTTGCATATTTACAAAACAAAACCTTATTAGTATGTAACACCCTCGTACAAAGTGAACCCTAATTTGCGCGACTCAATTATAAATGCAAATAGGATATTAATTACACCCTCTTATAGCTTTTTACGGTCATAAAGCGCATTGTTTTGTTGAGAAAAATGTGTAGCTTGATGACGATCTCTCGTCCTACACCTAATGGTTTTAGTTTCACTTCCGGCCATTTTAGAGTGGGTGTTTTAGATTGGTGGAATTTGTAATCGATTTATCTGTAGCCAATGATGTACTTCCGCAGGTAACTAAGGGCACTCATTACATTGTAATTGGACAAGGTGCATCTCAATATTCTACCTAGGAACATAATGAATATGACATTAGAAAAGGAGTAACGAAAACTGACTCTTTGTTCAAAAATTTTAGTAAGTGCATAGTTTTAAAATGGAAAATTGGAAATGTGGGTACTTATAACATCCCTTTAACAAGTAAGCAATAAAAAGTGTAGAATAATAATATTTTTATATTCGAAATGTGTATAAAACAGAAATTTTCATGGCTTGTAAAAGTCTGGGGAACACGAACGGTTTGAATGTAGAAATGATGAAAAGTGGCTACGATCTACGTCTGAAATGGAGTCAAAGTGAGGGTGACGTGCGTGTATCAATACATTATTACGTCATTATGCGGCGCGTGGCGTCCGACAAGCATATGCTTTACGCACGATTTCGCTTCAACACGAAAACATGTTCCGGATCTTAATATATACGAACTCGTAGGGAATTTTTGAATGCACTGCGAAAAAGTTTTATCGTGCTGTGCAATAAATTAACCTATTGTCGTACGGCAAATGAACTTTCGGATTAGCTCATCGCATTTTATTTAATTTGGCAACAACAAATTTCCTTAATGTCATGCCGTTATGATTGAGTCATTACGAAATGAAACAACTTTGAGGTTGGTAATTTTATTTTGTAAATTCGTGACATCGTCAGCAGAAATGCACGAATGTCGTCAGACGCTTATTCGTTAGGGTTACATCCCCAGTTGCAAAATCAAAAGGTCTAGTTAGTAATAGTTAATGCTTTGTACGAAGTGCAGGATGAACTTAGTTGTTTACGATGATTGGGGTGGCGGTTCTAAATCTAAATCTATACCTACAGAGATAACAAAACAGATAGGCTCTACTCGGTTTCCGGCCATGTGTGCAGAAAGTTGGATGCCGAAATTTACTCGTACCTACATTTTTTGTTTAGGTCCGTGGGTCGACTTCTTCAGGAATTTTAAATTGACTTTGAGCATAAATTGTCATCCAAAATCCCCAAAACGATCGACTACTGTTTTTATACACTGTAGCAGTTCGGAAAATTGGATGGTGGAACGGCTTGTGAAATACAATTGAACCTGTGGTATCGTCTGGTTTCGAAAGATGATTGATGATTTGAATCAGAAACAAACTGGGGTTTCAGTTTGTCAAAATTTAATGGTTGAAATTTTGTTTACTCACTGGAATAATTTACCAATGCTTCGCAATATGGAAATGCCAATTTTACCCCTATACACGCATGGCTTTAACAGCTAGCAAAAGCACTAATTAATTGTCTTTGAACTTTTTACCGGTTGCCGTTTAATCCAGAATCTTATTATTGCTCCTTATAAACAATAGAAGCGCACAAACTTGTTTTTTTATCATACTAACCACTCCAAGTATCAACGCAATAGAAAGTTCTGTACTTTTTTTCTTTAAGCGCAATTAAATAATGCAACGAAACGAAAAATGTTCGGTGACGTATTAAGAATGTAACATATTCGCACTATATTCACGGTTGAAAATAAATCAGTCAGCCGGTCAGTAGATGAGCAAAGGGACTTCTGGATCAGGAAGTGACGTCAAACCAATCAGAATCGAGTATTGTGGTCACGTGGTCACGTGTGAGCCAATGAGAGCGCGTGAGTCGGCCATTTTGTGACGTCACATTTTGCGTGTTTTGCTTCCGGTGTTTCTGGATCAGGAAACGCGTCACACCAATCAGAATCGAGTATTTCGGTCGGCCATTTTGTTTACGTCACATTTTGGGTTGGATCAGGAAACGCGTCACACCAATCAGAATCGAGTATTTCGGTCGGTCATTTTGTTTACGTCACATTTTGGGTTGGATCAGGAAACGCGTCACACCAATCAGAATGCAGTATCGGCCATTTTGTTTACGTCATATCTAGGTTTCCCGCGTTTATTTCTGGACCAGGAAACGCATACTGCTGATTAGGATATCCTGTTTACAACACCGGATGCTGCTTCCTGTTGACGTGACCGGACGCTGCTTCCTGTTCCCGCCATTTACGTTTCCTGCTGATTAGAATTTACCGGATGCTGCTTCCTGTTGACGTGACCGGACGCTGCTTCCTGTTCCCGCCATTTACGTTTCCTGCTGATTAGAATTTACCGGATGCTGCTTCCTGCCGATAACCGGATGTTGCTTCCTGTTCCCGCCATTTACGTGTATTCGATTCCGCAGCTCACAATCTCTTTGAAATACGGTTGGAATCTTGATCCATATTTTCAATAAGTCATTTACACTTAAACTTAACAATTCGCTCTTCGTCTCAATATAATTAGACTCCTTTTGAGCCTCTCGCCTAGCGATGTTGCGCAAGATTATTATAAATGGGAGACGTATTAACCTATAACGAGGTGATGGTGGGTCGCTGTAGAGGTGCAGGGTAGTAAAAGAAATATTTCAAAGGTTCATCAATAATGGTTAACACCTTTATTCATATTTCAAATTAGGGTTATGTAATTATTTGTAAATTCGTTGTTGAGCCTACCGCTCCTATACTAGATATAAATACAACTTTATTTGTTACGGTCAACTTGAGGAACTCCAGCCGATTTTCTTCTGTGAGGTATGTATGGTAACGCTGCGGCAGTATGCACTTGAAGGTCTCGGTTTCGACCATAATTCGATCTCCAAACTTGGTGCCGATTACGCCGATATCAGTAATTGGGTATTTATTTCCGATTTCCAGATCTTTTGCATTTATGAATGGCTTACAATAGGTAGATGAGTTCAAGGAGGCGAAATCAAATTCTTCCATTATTATGAGCAGTAAATATCTGTAACAAATAAATAAGTGAAAAAATGAATAATCTAACCGCTACTTAACAAAATTAGTCATTAAAATCATACTCACCAAATAACGCCGCAAACTAGTTCGCACGAATCACTGACTGAGACGTTAACTGCACTCGGCTTTTATTTCAATTTTCTATCTAATCATAGCGGATGCAGCATCCTGGCAGTGTTTCTAGAAATTTCTGAGCGGAAGCAGCATCCCGTCTCTTATCTACATCGAAATGTATTTAAGCTGACGCATTTCAATTAAGTCATTGCATTTGTATGTGTATGTGTATGTGAGCAGACTGTCTCAACTACTACTTCAAAGCAGAAATCCTCTTTTAAGCAGCGAAAATCAGGTAAGAGCGTTTTATCTTAAATAAAACTTTCGGTATTTTAATGTAGATATTCTAGGAAAAATGGCTTATATTTTAGACAATGTGAATACAACGCTTGAAATGATTGCCCATTTCTATAAAAACTATAATCTTGGCTCTGCTAGCAAGGTTCCAAAATTCATCAACATCATCGATGCTAATCTTAGGCAAATCCAATCTTCGCTAGCAGAGCCGCTAACGGTTGGAGATAAACGGCACCTTGCAGCTGTGGCTGGTAAAATGGAACGCTACAAGGTGCTTATTAACCAGTTGGGGAAGTCTATTGCCGGCTCCTCCCTAGGTAGAAGACCGCTGGTGGAATGGCGAGATTTGGCTACCGCATTTAAATCGCGTGTGAGTACCGGTATTATTATCAATCTAGGACATAAGACTTTAGGATCATTTTTTAACGATAGCTGTAAGTTATTTATCACTAAGATTAGAGACATCTATCCCAAATATAATAGCCCGCTGAAAACAAATTTTGAGTTTTGCGCGGAATTTGTAAAGCCCTCGTTGAATAAGAATGATGAAGCACTAGCATGTAGGGAATTTAGTTTTTTAACTAAGAATTTTACTATTTTATCTAGCGATTTAAGTGAAGCTAACTTGAAGCAATTATTTAATAATAACGCGGTGGATTATTTGATGGAGCGCTTAATGCAATTTGAGGAACAGGACAGTGGGTGGGGGTTGTCCAAGATAATTTCGTTGACTGTGAACGTAAACAGTGTGACTTTAATGCACGCCTCGTCTTTTATAGAATTACCTAAAGAAATTCAAGTTAAAAAAGCGGTCATCAATGTTAAAAATAATGATGAAGCGTGTTTTGGATGGGCGTTGTCATCAGCCCTCTTCCCCGCTACCCTCAACACCAATCGTATCTCTTCTTATCCATATTATGCGCAAATCTTAAATTTTGATGGTATTAGCTTCCCCATGTCTTTAGACCAACTCCAAAAATTTTTAAAACAAAATCCAAATTTATCTATCAATATTTACGGCCTTACTAGAAAAACGCAATCCGATTATGTCACTGTTCCTATTTATCTTAACACCGAAAAGAAAGCGAATCACGTTAATTTACTCATGATCCAGCAGAATTATGAAATTGAAAAGGATATTGAGAATAATGCTACCGCTCACAATAGTGAGGAACCCGATGAAGCGGTTCGATTTCATTTCTGCTGGATCAAAGATTTGTCGAGATTGGTACGTTCACAGTTGACGAAGGGACATGGAAAGCTGTATATTTGCGATAGGTGTCTCCACTATTTTAGCTCACCAGATAAACTTAATGCACATGAGTTAGATTGTAAGTTAGTTAATAAGTGTAAAATAAATATGCCAGAGCCCGGTTCACATGTATATTTCAAGAACCATGAATTCAAACAGACCGCTCCTTTCATCATTTATTGTGATTTGGAATGTTTGGTACAAGATTTTCAGGATGATGAGACGCAAAACACCGTAAAGTATAAGCAGCATAACGTATGTAGCATTGCATATTATTTGCATTGCACCTTTGATAATTCATTGTCGAGGTTCCGCCTGCAGAGGGGTGAGCAATGTATTAATTGGTTTACCAGTGAACTTGAAGAAATTTCAAACAATTTACAACAATATTTCATTAATCCAGTGCAAATGGAACCGTTAAATGATTTGCAAATGTTGGGATATAATGCATCCACCTATTGTCATATTTGTGAAGGACCCATTTTACCGCCCCAGGTCAAAGTTCGCGATCACTGCCACTTTACAGGTCGGTTTCGCGGTAGTGCCCATCAGGCCTGCAATTTACGTTATAAAGTACCACATATGATACCCATATTTTTTCATAATTTTAGTGGATACGACAGTCATTTTATAATTAAGGATATTGCTCAAGCTATTCCTGGGAGAGTCACGCTGCTACCTAAGAATAAGGAGCGTTACATTTCATTTACTAAGAAAATGGAGAATGCAGATGTCGAATTCAGATTCGTAGATTCGTATCGCTTCATGAGCGAATCATTAGATAATCTAGCGTCCTATTTAAAGTTTGACGATTTCAAAATTTTGCGTAGCACGTTAAGCCATTTAAATGATGAGCAGTTGAAACTTTTAACTAAAAAGGGCGTGTATCCGTATGAATATATGGATAGTTGGGAAAAATTTAATGAAACCAATTTACCGGAAAAGATACAATTTTACAGCAAGTTGAGGCAGTCGCACATTTCAGATCAGGAATATTCGCATGCTAGAAACGTTTGGCGAAAATTTGACACTCAAAACTTGGGTCAATATAGCGATCTTTATCTGATGAGCGATGTGCTTATACTTGCAGATGTATTCACCAATTTTAGAGAAAAGTGCATAACAACGCATAAACTCGATCCAGCATTCTTTTTCACAGCGCCCGGATACACGTGGCAATGCATGCTGAATTACACCAAAGTTAAACTCGAGCTGCTCACAGATGTTGATATGATGTTGTTTGTTGAAAAAGGTATAAGGGGAGGCATAACGCAATGCTGTACGAAATACAGCAAGGCCAATAATAAATATCTGAATGGGAAGAATTACGATCCTACTAAACCCCCTACTCATATCATGTATATGGATATGGTTAACTTGTATGGGTGGGCTCAAAGCCAGTGTTTACCTTTAAATAATTTTAAGTGGCTTAGTGAGGCTAAATTAAAGTCATTAACTCCTGAAGCGATATTAAATACACCTGATGATGCGGTCGAAGGTCTCATTTTAGAGGTGGATTTATTGTATCCCAGGCAATTGCACGATCAACATAAATCCATTCCTTTCTGCGTTGAACACGACACTCCACCGGGCGCTAAAAATAAGAAATTGCTCGCAACCTTGCATTCAAAAACTAGATATGTTATTCACTATAGAAATTTAAAACAATGTCTTCAAGCAGGTCTCATCCTTGAAAGAGTTCACCGGGCTATTAACTTTAAACAATCTTGCTGGTTAAAACCATATATAGACTTGAACGCAAGGTTACGAGCGCAAGCCACTAACGCTTTTGAAAAAAATCTATATAAATTATTAAATAATGCAAATTTCGGAAAAACGATGGAGAATGTGCGGAACCATCGCATTATTAAGCTTGTTACCCGGTGGAGTGGTAGATACGGAGCCAATTATTATATATCCCAGCCCAATTTCCATAGCAGAGAGATCTTCGATGATGAATTATTGGCTATCGAGCTATCCAAAACAGAAATTCTATTTAATAAACCGCTATATGTTGGGATGGCAATATTGGAAATTTCGAAAACTAGAATGTACGATTTTCATTATAACTTTATGCATCATCAGTTTAGCGACGACCGCTTGAAATTGTTGTATATGGATACCGATAGCCTCGTGTACGAGATGGTATGTGATGATGCATACGAATTGATACGTGCAAATATTTCACGATTCGATACGTCTGATTATCCTGAAAACAACATCTATAATATCCCTAGATGTAATGGAAAAGTGCTAGGAATGATGAAGGATGAATTGGGCGGTAGAATCATAACCGATTGGGTGGCTTTGACATCTAAAATGTACAGTTATAAAACTATGGATAGCGACAATGATGTAATGAAATTAAAAGGTATTAGAGATTATATTGTAAAAAATAGACTAAGTTTCAATGATTATTTAGAATGTTTAAGGAGCGGGATTACTAAAAGTGTCACCCAAAGCAGCATCATATCAAAAAATCATCATGTATATAGTATGGAGCAGCATAAAATTGCTCTTAGTAACAACGATAATAAGAGGTATTTGATGCCAAATGGTATCGATACGCTGCCTTGGGGACATTATAGTATTCCCGCTGAAATGGACTTAGGATAAGTAATTAGGGAGTATGTTTGTAATTATAGGTATTTATTAGGACATGAAATTAAATGTATAATAGCTATTAATCATATGTATTCTTTGTAAATTACTTTATTAGGATAGGAAATCAAGTGCGTATGTTCATAATCATATTTATTCATTGTAAAATATAATAGCATGTGTACTTATAATAATAAAACACAAGTTATACAAAATCTGATTTTTTAATCCACGAGTCATGTGATTTATCCATGCCAAGCCATCGAACGTAGAGCAGGTCTCCTTTACGCCGTAACACTTTCTCAACAAGAAATATATCCGGATGAGCAGTTTTCTGCATTTCTTCCGCGTAGAATTGCCCCATTATTGGTTTACCAAATGAATCCTCCAATAAGTACGTAACGGGATTGCCAACTTTTACTTTAGCCACCTTGAATAATTCGGTAGAAAAGTTCGGAGTGTAGCCTTTTGAAAACACCGATTTATACTTGGATATTCGTACAAAGTCACCAATTTTGAATTTAGCTGCTCCCATTATCTTTATATTATGGAACATTGGTAAGTATGTCTTTGCGGCTACATCTTTAGGCTTCATCTTAATAGTCGAATGTCTCGTATTATTGTAGCCTAAAGTCACTTCCGCTAGCACATCAATCCATTTATATCTTCCGCGAAGACTGAACCGCTTATATAATGAATTTTTTAAAGTTTTTATCACTCTTTCAACTATGGTCGCTTTCTTTACGCTATACGTAGAGTAATGATTGATGGCATGTTTCAGCATTAATTTTTCAAAATCCTTATTATAGAATTCTTTTCCTTGATCGGTTTGTAAATTGACTGGCACTCTTCCTTCGCATATAATAGCAGTCATGTTTTTGCTCACTTCACTAGCACTCTTCGATTTTAGGGGTCGCGTCCATAGGTATTTGGAGTAGCAATCAATTACGGTTAATATATATTTATAACCTCGATTATCTTTAGAATATCGGGTGAATTCGGCCAAATCAGCTTGCCATAGGTCATCACGATGCTTGATTATCGTTCTTTTTCGGGGAAAATTTTTTCTCGCCGATCTGTGCAATTCCTCGACGACGCCGAGCTTCGTCATCTTCCAAATCACTACCGATAAATGGCGGAGATTCACGCAAAGTCCGTCACCGGACTCATCCCTAGTTTTTCGCGAATTTCATCCAAGTTGCGCTCCATTTCATGCATGACATTCATATGACCATCGGTGATTGACTTAAACGATTTTACAAACATGTGTAGGTATCCATTTGTTACGGCATCGCCATCGTTCACCGGATCAGCTAGATGGGTTAGCCGATTACCACGCATATCATATTGTTGGCTTGCGGCGTTCCGAGTACTATTATCCACATATTGTTTTGTAGCAACATCGCTACCCTTAGCAGGATCGGCAACATTACATATTCTCTTGTTTTGCATATCATAATCATTACCGGCGGTAAATTGCAAGGTATTCTGTTCGTTATATGATCTCGAGGACGAATGTCTTCCGAATTTGTCAACGCTCATTTTCGGACTAAGCGATTATACCTTCTTCTCGGAGCTCCTCTTCAATGCTTAAAATCTCGTTGTTGTGTCCGGTATGACCGGCTGCTTGCGATGCGTGTAACAGTCTGAGACGCTCGACTAGTTCGTGGGGAGTATTCCAGTACACGTACTCCTTCTGTTTATTATTAACCTCCTTCACACCTGCTCCAAAATGTTCCGATAGTAGCGGCTTCACGATATTAACGTATTTATGCGACTTAGTACCCATGATTTGTTGTCTAGGATCGTAGTTCCTTTTGTATGCGTTAGTAGCTAATAAAATATCTTTATACGATTGACTATCCTTGAAGGAGTAATTATGCGGCTTTTTAAGCACGAGCAATTCATATAGCCCAGGAGTGCCGGTATAAAGTGTATTTTTTATGTTTATATCGGGCCCTTCAAACTGCACTATAGAATCTCCTATAGCCCACTCTTTGAATTCGGAATCGTATCGAAGTCCGTGAACGTGATCGACCTCTCCCGTTGCATCCTTAATCATCCGGTCGATATAATGGCGAGGTAAATGATGATACTGGTCTAAAAATTGCTGATCATCATGTAGCTGTGATAAGTTGCTAATCGATCTAGTAGTTTCCTCCGCTTCATCGTTTTCTTCTTCGTCAAGCGCTATTTCGCTAATATCGGGCGGAAAACTAATTCGTTTACGAACTGCAGTATTTTCGGTGCGTCGAGGCGTTGCAAATTGTTCTTGCATTGGAGTTGATTCATATTCAATTTTATTTTCAACTTTTGGCGTTAACGCTTGTTTTTTCAACTCCTGCTTAGCTAGCGTCTTCAATGGGTCAACTATAGGCTTATAAGTCTCTTCCACTAATCGCAATGTTTCGGTTTCGCCTCTTTTAAGAGCCGCAAGCTTGCGTTTTATTTCGCTACGGGTTTTAGTTAATTTTCTTTTAATTGCCTGATCTTGCGCGTTCATCTTAACGGCCCGCATACAATCAACTAAACTGATTATCGATGAAAAGTGCTTCTAATAGCGGTCCAAAGGCGGTTCATATCGGCGCAAAAACGGTTCGTAGCAATCAAAAGCTGTTCAATAGCGGTCCAACATCGGTTCAAAGCTGTCCAAAACCGGTTGAAAACAGTTCGAAAGCGGTTCATAAGCGGTTCAGAGGCTGTCCAAAGGCGGTTCATAGCGGTCCAATATCGGTTCACAGCTGTCCAAAACCGGTTCAAAGCAGTTCTAAAGCGGTTCATAAGCGGTCCAAAGGCGGTTCATAGCGGTCCAATATCGGTTCACAGCTGTCCAAACCGGTTCAAAGCAGTTCGAAAGCGGTTCATAAGCGGTTCAGAGGCGGTCCAACATCGGTTCAAAGCTGCCCACACCGGTTCAATGATGCTGTTCAACAGTAGTTCAAAGTTGCCCAAGTGCGATATAACAATCAAAACCTCGTCGATATCGGCCATAATCAAAGTCCTTTACAATACACATGAAATCGTGCTTATGCATCCAACACTTTGAACCCATTAATTTAAACTGCTCAAAGGTCATGTCACTACCAACATGCTCATCATATACATGTTTTAAATTTATATAGTCTTGTTTAAATAGAACAATAACGTTTACATTATCGCGTATTAACTGCTTAGGTATTTTGGAATATGTCTGACAAAGATAGAACGAGTCCACACCAGAATGTCGTCCTCTGCAGAAATAATCCCTAATTATATCTTGATTTAGACACGCAACATCGTCAAATATCATTATCGAATTTTTGCTAATCTCCTCTAGAGTTATTACGTCATCCTTATCACTATAAGCATTATACTTAATGCCTTTAATGGGTTTAAGTACTTGTTCCAGATATTTATACTTCGGCTGCTCTAACGACTTGGAGTATACATATACATTTTCAAACTTCAGACCATTCGCTGCTTCTAATAAACTTATCATCGCATTCGTTTTTCCGGATCCCGATGGTCCACAGATGACCGCTCTAATTGAAGCCGGAAATAATGAGCCGTGTTTCCCCGACACTTCCGATTCAGTATACAAATCATGATCCTCAACATGCAATTGCTGAGGTTGCTTCATAAACTTCATTATTACTCGATAGTTTGAGTTATACTGATCAGTTCATGGCCGATCGCCGAGTAGGAAAGGGGTTTATAAACAGCTTGATAAACAAATTGCCGGTGGAACTTCATATCCCCGGATATCAATACTGCGGACCGGGAACCAAACTACAGCAGCGTCTAGCTCGGGGTGATCAAGGAATAAATCAGTTGGACGCTGCATGCAAGCAACACGACATCGCATACAATCAATTCAAAGACGTTGAGAATCGTCATCGGGCCGATAAAGAACTTCAAATTCGAGCTTGGGATCGTGTAAAGGCAAAGGACGCTAGTTTTGGAGAGAAAGCAGCAGCATTAGCCGTAGCTGGAGCAATGAAGGCCAAAAGGAAGCTTGGCATGGGAGCAACACGACGTATCGCAAAGCGCGGGAAAAAGAAGAAGACTTGTTCGTTTAGAGGTGGAGTTTTAACGCCAATTCGAAATTCAATAAAAGGCCTATCATCATCGGAAAACTTGAATAAACTTATCAAAATAAGTTTGTTGGCCGCCAAGAGAGCGGTTAAAGCTGCAGGCGGTAAGCAAAGAGTGAGAGTGCCGCGAGTGATACCAATACCTAAAGTCGGAGGTTTTCTTCCGTTCCTAGTACCGCTCTTTGCCGGTCTTTCGGCTGCGGGCGCAATGGCCGGTGGAGCTAGCGGTATAGCTAAAGCAATTAACGATGCGTCGGCCGCGAAGAAGCAGCTGGAGGAAAATAAACGGCATAACATGGCAATGGAGGCCGCCTCGTTGGGCAAACAAGGCAGTTCGCTGTATCTTCAACCGCGTAAAACGGGATACGCCTTGTATTTAAAACCATATCCGACAAAAAACTTTTAAATTTGCCGCGAAAAGCATTAACGGACTCGGATCTTGTGAAGTATGCTAAAGACGTACCCTTCTTCAGAGGAGTGTTTATGCGTGATACATTACCGCGAAAACCTCATTTAAACGAGTGCGCTATCGTAAACCTGGATAATGCTAAAGGAAGAGGTACGCATTGGGTTGCTTTCAAGAAACGCGGCATGAAGGCAGTTTACTATGATAGCTTCGGCGACTTGACGCCACCAATAGAAATAGTTAAATAGTTATCCGGATGCAACATCATTATACAATTATACTAGGGAGCAAAATTATAATACGCTGATATGTGGACATTTATGTTTAAATTTTCTGTATAATAAATAATTGAACCTAGAGTTTGTTTACTTCATCAGTCATGTCTCAAACGTTCACCTTAACAGGTGCCGGCAACGTCCTCAGCACCTCATATTTTCCGCCGATCGAACTAGACCATAATTATCAATATGGATTAGGGTTGGTTGGCTTTTACGGCTGTAATTCTATACGCAATATATTTGAGGGAAACAACAAATTTTACTATGCAGCGGCCGATAGCATCTTCAAAGAGATTACCATTCCGAGTGGCGCGTATGAAATTGAAGAGATCAACAGGATTCTACAGCATCATATAAACGAACCAACCAATTCGATGGACTTTATGTTGAGACCTAATAATAATACGCTAAAATGCGAAATGAAAACCATACACGATATTGACTTTAGGAAATCGAACTCCATCGGTCGCATGCTCGGTTTCTCTCCTAAATTGTATAAAGGAGGTAGAACCCATGAATCTGATCCGGACGTGCAAATAATCAACGCTACTAATATACACGTCGAGTGTAATTTAACGGGTGGAGCATACAGAAACAGTGCGCTATCTCATACAATCTTTGAATTTGACGTACACGTTGAGCCGGGCTATAAGTTAATCAAGGAGCCGGCTACGATTATATATTTACCGGTACTCACGCATCAAATAGATAACATAACCTTGAGGTTAGTCGATCAAGACGGTCATTTAGTGGATTTCGGCGAAGAAAGAGTAACTATTCGATTGGAGCTGAAAAAATATGGGACTTAAAATTTTCTGTAAGCAAGGTTCTTCATTTAGTCATCCGTCGTCGGCCATCGACGCAACAATTGCTAACGGCGCATTAACCGAAGACGACGTACAGTTTTTGCAATATCTCGGCTATACAGTACTAAGAAAAGATGGAAGAAGCATTAAAAAACCTATTCACGGGCGTAAAGTATGAAGACATGATCGTCGAATCCGATCGCAGAACATACCATCCTTATACGACAAACGCTTATGGTAACTCCGATGAGATCAATCTCGTCATACAGAAAGCGGATCTCATCACGGCCACCTACGATAGCGTTATATATTTAGAAGGAACGCTGAATCCGACTACCGCAAATAAAGCTTACGATTTCACCAACAACGCGCCGCTCTTTCTCTTCGACGAAATTAGATTTATTTTGGGCGACCAGGTGATAGAAACTGTTCGATTACCCGGAATAAACAGCACCATCAAGGGGTTTTGCTCATACACGTCGGATCAAAGCAGATGCTTATCGCATGCAGGCTGGAGCCCTTCCGGGTCTCCTCAGATACTAAATAGCACTAAGACGGCTTTCTGCGCTTCCATACCTCTAAAGCATGTACTCGGGTTTGCCGAAGGATACAGGAAGCCTCTAGTCAACATACGTCAAGAGCTGATATTAATTCGTTCCAAGGACGATAGTGATTGCTATAAAGGCGAGACTGAAGTTAAGATTAATCTTACGAAGGTAACATGGAAAGTTCCGTACGTAATTCCGAACGATGCTATGAAGTTGTCGATCTACGGGAGGATTAACAAGAATCACCGATACAAGTGGCGTTTCATGCGCGCGACCTTTACGTATACCCAACCTTACCCACCACCAGATCGTTGGTTTGGTCGGTAAAAAGCAGCACCGGGTTTCAACGGCCTCAATGGCTACTGATTGCGTTCCAAACTAGGAAGCGAAATAACAAAGAAGCAGATGCGAGCGAGTTTAACCATTTAAGCATTTCCAATATAAAAGCAAACATTAACAACCGAAGATATCCGTATGAGCAGCAAAATCTGGTCTTTACCGATAACAAGTATGTGGATGCTTACGAAGAATATTTAAACTTTCGTAATCAATATTACGACTCGTCACAGGAGAGCTCCCTTCTTAGCTACAAAGAGTTCGAAAAGCAGCCTATCTTCATTATCAATTGCACCCGTCAAAACGAGAGCGTCCATAACGTGGTGATCGATTTGAAGCTGGAAGTTGAAGCATCATCTGCATTTGCAAATGAAACTATCGCTTACTGCGTTATTTTACATGATGCATTAATCGAGTATGAGCCGTTCACTGGCATCGTACGCAAAACTTAATTATAGTTCACGTAAAAGTGTAATTAAACTTTATATAAATGAAGAGTGTCAGCATTGACGAATCAAAAAGTAAAATTTATATCTTGCGAGTTTGGTCCTATGCTCACAGAGAAGCAAGAAAGGGCCAGTGGGAAACTGTCGCATTAGATAGGTACCGCTTCAAATGTAAAATAGAACGCATTGCAGCTGTTTTGGAACCCATATTATGTAATCGTATTAAGATGTATCAATTGCAATAAAGTAAAAATGATTGAATTTGGTTGTTTTATTAAAAAAAAATTACTGAATTACATGCGTATTATAAATATAATAAACGTTAGATAAAGCGCAACAACAAAGTGATCGTACATGATAGTAGCAACATGCTTCTAATTTAGGTAGAGCTGGTTCTTCTTCCACCTCGGTGACATTTTGCCATAGAGTTTTTCGAATGAAATCGGCTTTTTCTTTTCCTTTAACGTATATTTGGTCTGATGATGATATTAACTGGCGAAGTATAATTGGAAACATGTAGGATGGCGTATGACCGTGCTCCCATTTAATTCCGTGATGGTTATGAATTAGCCAGGTAGCTTGACGTTGTAAATCGGTAGATAAGCTATTCCACGGAAATGGAGGCTTGAACATAAAATGAGCAACCTGCTTGCCATTATAAATTGCCAGTTCTTTTGGTATAAATACGTTTCTTGATGTTTTAAATCCTTGTACATCGATTACAGTCTGCACCATTCTGTCGTTGACAGAAGATTAAGTATTTATAGCCTAATTTTTAATTCATTTCAATATATATCCCCCCACTACCACATCCTTATTAGTCCTCCAAAAGAAACTTTTGAATCAGTATAGATTTTACAATCATGCAAGCTGCAGTTGTCGTACTGAGCTGGTTTTTCTGTATTGGTGCTAATGCTGCTGCTGCTGCGGATAATGTCGACGAGAGCGATACAATCAGTGAGCGTGAAATCGATATGGCATATAGTCATCTCACCAAATATGGATATATAAAGGAGCCTGGTGAAGGTGAATCAACTCAAGATAATCGTACAAATATCACCGTCAACGCTTTAAAGGAATTTCAAGAACTCTATAAACTACCTAGTGATGGCAGATTAAATGCCGAAACATTACAACTCATGTCTCGACCTAGATGCGGAAATATTGATGATCCAGCAGCGTATATGACTCATCGGTATAAATGGACAAAACAGACTTTGATTTACTATATTTCCAATATGCATGACCTGCACATTTTACAGATGACGGATAAAGCATTTCAAGTTTGGGCGAACCACACAAATTTTACATTCAGATATAGCTCAAGGAATCCAGACATATTAATATCATTTCATACCCGAAAGCATAAATTCGCTTCACCACCATATCCGCAATGTGCATTCGAGTTTGATGGATTGGGCAATATATTAGCCCATGCATACTTTCCCTCCAGAGATCAGAATGTTGTTGAAATGCATATAGATTGGGAAGAACGCTGGCATGTAGCAGATGCAAATGCACCTCCCCCCGGTTATTCTAGTTATTTCCAAGTTGTCTTACACGAAATAGGTCATACTCTCGGATTACACCATTCGAGCGATGAAAATGCACTCATGTTTCCTTATTACAATTCAAATATGAACACGCTACATGAGGATGATATAGCCGGAATCCGAGCACTATATCCTATTGATGCTGCTGCTGCTGCCACCCCTTCACCAGAGAATAAAACTTATCATCTTTCAACGGGTATTAAGACAACTACACCTACTCTCAAGACTACTACTCGCAAGACCATTAAACCACCTGACCTGTGTACCATTCAAATCGAACACTTTTTGATTCTAAACAAACGACTTTATATGTTTTATGAACATTGGGTTTGGATATCGGCGTTAAACAGCAGCAAAGTGGAACCTGCCAAGAATCTGCTTGAGTGGTTAACGTTTCTTCCGGCATCTTTTAAACGTTTGGAAGCGGTATATCAAAAGCCTAACGGCGATGTTGTCTTCTTTAGTGGCGGTCGCATATACATAGTGCAATTCCCTAGTCTGCAACTGCTACCAGGATGGCCTCAGCCTTATAGCCACTTCACAATTCCCAACAGCCATAAAGTGAATGCTGCAGTTAACACCTATACCGGACGCACGCTTATTTATCATGGTACAAATGAACTGCTAGATTTGGATGATTGTAGTAATCGACCTAAAAATCGCTTAATATATGCGGAAACCTTTCCAGATATTCCGGTTAAGATAACTTCTATATTTAAATACATGGATGGATACCTATACTTTATCACCGGAAATAAATTTCATAAATATAGTGAATATACAGGTCGTGTAATTCACTCAGGCGACATTGATCTATCCTTATTCAATATTCATTGTGCTAATAAAGGCGTATTGGAGCAATTATATAATGTATTAGCTAAACTTTTAAAGTTTGATAAACATATTGAATTGTATATGCGGCATTAGGTGGATAATAAGTTGTTGTGTATCGATACGTATGAATAAATAAAAAGCATTTTTTACGCTATAAAATTATTTATTTTAACATGCTAATTTTACTAACAACCGTATTTATAAATTTTCGAGGGTGAATGTTTACAATTTCTGTTAGAAGAGTAAAGTCTTGCAAATTATCATACTTTTCCTTCCAACTGCATAGCGATGTTAAGAATTTGAGATTTTGACATATGATTTTCGCTCTGGATAAAATGCTCTCTTCGCTAGTAACACCTTCGGTATGTAGAATTTTTGATACCTCACGCGTAAAGTCATCATAAAGACAATACATTGCATAGTGGTTGACGACATTCAGTTTTTGAGTAATCACTTCGGAAGCGTTAAATATCATATCGACTGCTTGCTTGGAAAATAGTATAGATTTATCTGATTCGCTTATTCGAATACATCTAACACCTTCTTCTTCTTCCGCTTCAAGTATTATTATTTTGGACTCGGTAAAAATTTCATGCTTGCTCCTTCTTTTAGGCGTACACTGCACCATATGTTTAATTAAGTGTTCAGTTTTAAAATTGAATATTTCTTTCCATTCGCAACGCTCAAATTGTAAATACTGGTCATCATAATGCGGAGGACATGATATTTGCACGATGGAATCGAAAAAGTACTCGTCCAGTGTAACGCCAACTTCGAGAATAATGCCTCCGTCTAAGAATAGACCATGCGACAGTAGTATAGTAAGGCCGATCCTGGCTCACTTTACATTGAAAAGTGCCATATGATTGAAGTGTTAGCGTTTCAAGGTCAAAGTGGTGTTGAAGGTCAAAGTGGTATTGCGTAAGTGGGGGTGGGTGGGTTTCAAGGTCGAGTGTTGATAAGAAATGGGGTGTATTGTTTGTGTTTTTCGGAGGGGGGGTGATGGGTGAAGGCCATTGGATTTCAAGGTCGAGTGTTGAGAAGAAATGGGGTGTATTGTTTGTGTTTTTCGGAGGGGGGGTGATGGGTGAAGGCCATTGGATTTCAAGGTCGAGTTGTGAGAACAAAGGGGGGTATTGTTTGTGTGGAGGGGGGGTGGCGGCGGCTCAAGGCCATTGGATTTCAAGGTCGATCGCTGAGAACAAAGGGAGGTTGTGTATGTTGTTTGTGTGTGATCAAATTGTTTGTGTTTTTCTGGGGTGCCGCCTCAAGGTCACTTGCGGGATTATTCGATTCACGGAAGTGATCGTGTACAAGGTCAAACGTGTTGCAATTTAAATATAGATATTAGAAGATGTTAGCTTGAAATGTGGTTAGTGTTAAGGGGGAATATGCGGCGAACGGCTGTTGAATGCCTTCATCAAACCTTATTGGTATTGCTATCTGATGCTGAGCATGAGGCGGTCTATGGACCTGAGACTTTTAGGGAACAGTGTCAAAACATTGTCCAAACGTATGAGTTGGGGATTGAACTATGTAGACTCTTTTTAAATTACAAAATATGTGTTGATTGCCTTATAAACGGACTGAACGAGGCTCAGTTGGGTGAATACATAATATGGTGATGAAGAAAGTTACATTTGACGATAGTAACAATCGCGTGTATGTGCTGGTCGCGTGGTCCTTTGCATATAGTGCGGCACGAAAAGGGCCTTGGGAAACTATGGCCTTGGATAGATTTCGCTTTAGTAGAAAAATAGAGCAATTTTGTAAGATATTGTCTCCCGTCTTAGCAGAAAATCATCGTTTATCAGTTTATCGGACTAGATTTCAAGGTCAACAGAACTCAATGTAATGGTATATCGCACTAGATTTCAAGGTCACCAGACAGTAATGTTTATCGCATTAAAATTCAAGGTCATCAGACAGCAATATAATGGTGGTAGAAACGGTGAATGGAATCAGTCGAATAGTGTTCGCTAATCAGTTAAAATGGATCTTAATCAACTCAACAGTAGCACCTACTGCAAACCTTTCAAGAACGTCAAGGATATGAAGGTCGGTGAAAAGTATAAAGTGATTGGTATCGACCTAATCAATACCAAATATGGCGATCGAATACTGATCGATACTGAGAACTTTAAGTGCATCCTTCCTTTGCGCTTTTATGACTACTTCAAGAGCGACAACCGTCTGCAGATCTTCAAGGACACCTTGTCCAGGGAAGAAGTGTTTATAACAAGCGCTGGAACGGCGGGGAAGACTACTA
This sequence comes from Photinus pyralis, assembly GCF_008802855.1. NCBI lineage: Eukaryota > Metazoa > Arthropoda > Insecta > Coleoptera > Lampyridae > Photinus > Photinus pyralis. Next base: position 63,859,974 of record NW_022170249.1, read on the forward strand.
ATTTAACATTTATGTAAAAAAGTTGTAAATGAGATAGAGAGAAATAATAAATGTTGTTGATGAGAGAGAGAAATTGTGTCTCTTATTTCAATACCAAATATGGCGATCGAATACTGATCGATACTGAGAACTTTAAGTGCATCCTTCCTTTACGCTTTTATGAGTACTTCAAGAGCGACAACCGTTTGCAGATCTTCAAGGACACCTTGTCCAGGGAAGGGGTGTTTATAACAAGCGCTGGAACGGCGAGGAAGACTACTAATTTAACATTTATGTAAAAAAAGTTGTAAATGAGAAAGAGAGAAATAATAAATGTTGTTGATGAGAGAGAGAAATTGTGTCTCTTATTTAAATGCATATCCACTCTTAGAAATACTTTAGTTGTTCTGTGATCGTGGGGTCGAGATCATCTCAACGAAAAAAAAAGCTCCAAAATGGATACAATCAGTTGTACTAATAATTATTTCTCGTGCTCGTGCTGGTGCTGTAACAACAACAATAACAACAATGACACTAGTGATGATTCTATCACCCAGTTTGCTGAAAATGTGCATAGTAAAGCTGCCGACGAACGTTTAATCGATTGCTCATCATATGACCTCTACGATGGTGAAAGCAATTCGAAGAAATATGTTGAAATTGGCTACAGTACGCATCTTAATTTGGCCCCAGTTTTACGAATTGTGCACTCTCCATTAAATGCGATAGTGATGGTGAAAGAAGATTGGGAAATGCTTCTAAAGCACCAAACATATCTCGAGATGAAGTTCTTTAGATCTCAAGAGCTCGAAAATTGGATCGACTGGTCCAATGTTAAGGAAGAAGATATTGAGCACGACAAAAGTTCTGAATCGCTTAACGCAAATTTTACTATTCATTATAACAGGAAATTTGTGCGGGATCCCACGACGACTGAGAAAATATTAGAGAGCGTAACAATACAACGTGATAAGCTGCATTATTGCACGATGAGTAAGTACGTCGTTGAAGAATTGTTTAATCTAAAAGATATAATCAACTATCGTTTGGATTTACTGGAATCGTACGCTCTGTCCTGTTTCTATCAGGATGTTATCGAACAGGTGATTAACTACCGTCATTTTCGTAAAATGGAGTTTGGTGACGAGGACGAGGGCGACGATGACAACATCTATCGCGATATTGAAGACGTATTAAACTATAAGTTTAACGTCAATTCTCACAATACAGTTTGCATGATGGAATTATTATACTATCGACCTACTTATTTTATGTATCACATATGTCAATAAACGTACTTTATTTGAGCATTTTTGTTTTATTTGATGGAAGTGATGAAGTGTACGGATGGGAGTGGCTTGGTTAATAATCTCATAAACAAACTTCCAGTGGAACTACATATTCCTGGCTATCAGTATTGCGGACCTGGTACTAAATTAGATAAAAGGCTAAAGCGAGGCGATCCCGGCATAAATGCCCTAGACGACATTTTTTTATAATAAACAGCTTTCAAAATAAACAGGCTGTTCCCCCTGTTTGTTTACCTATTCCCTTGATTGCATCATCATGGATACTAAAGAAATGGCCTTGAAACGACGAATAGTTTAAGCGTGTAAAGTATAATCGTCTCAAACAAGACCTGTTTATTCTGTTTTACCTGTTCATGTGTTTACCTGTTTATCTGTTTACCTGTTCATGTGTTTACCTGTTCATCTGTTTACCGGTTCATGTGTTTACCTGTTTATCTGTTTTCCTGTTTACCAGTTATACGTTTGATCTTCTGTGTCCTTCGAAATCTATAATCAATCAATAACACCTGACGATGTCCTTCGGTCACCATTAGAGAAGTAACTTTCTCTGTTTACTAGACAATGGATCTGTTTCCGTTTGCAAAAGTTTCGACGAAACAGGTTATTACACGAGCTGGCAATAGTGCAAGCTTCTGAAAATGGGCATACGTTCTCCGCTTTAATTAACGAATCTCTGAATTTTAAACAAGCCAATGTTAGAATATTTACGTCAGATTCACAGTACGAGACAATTTCTTTTTGCATATCAAACGCGTTGCCTTTGTTTTCATTATACCAAAGAATGAATTTTTCTCGATCGTCTGCCATCATAGAATCTGGCCCATAGTACTGCATATCAGGATAAGGTCCTGTGTAACATTGATTTTCAAGTGTATTAAAATAATATGGGAAATAACCCTTTTGAAAGTTATCATTCAAACCAAATGCTTTGGGTAGTTTCGATAGAGCCATTGGAATATAGTTTAAGGAATCCAAAAATGTGACATTATCGATATACATAGAAATAATTTTAGACCCCCGCATAATCATCTCAGGTTTAAATTGAGTTTTGGTTAAAATATAATTTAAAAAAAATTGGTGATCATACGCCTGCCCATTATGAGCCAAAACGATGACGCGTTTGAACCTTCTTTTTATTTCTAAAATGTAATAAACAAATCTCTCAATAATATCGGACGTGAAATGGTTGGGTCTGGACGAGAAATCATGGATTGATAAAAATAATGTTGTTCTATAAGGTTATGATGTGTCGATTTGAATAAATAAATAACTAAAAACTTAAATATTTTACTTTTTATTATTGTAATTCACCATACAACATATTTCCTAGTGTCTCTTTTTCTCGATGTCATCTATTCCACCACCCTCCTTTTTTATCGAGATATTTTTCAATTGTTGTTAGAAGTGATTATTGAAATATGTCGAACAATATCAGATTCCATTTTCCATCATACCTACCCATAACACGGTGCTGCGACAAATTCCAAGAGTGGCAGGAAATTCGTTATCGTATCCTACATAGATAATCGTTTGTCCCAGACACTCACACCCCACACTTCTTGTTAGGGGTTATGCAAAATTGACGAAATGCGATATACAGATACTACGTCAATGATGCACAGAAGTCATGAGATCTCACGGATTAAAGCTCATTTAAAGTTCATCTTCCCAGTACATTAATGAATATTATCATTGTTAAACTGAGGTGAATGGTCTCTGCCGTCTTCTGGGAATCTTCAATGTTGCAGGTGTTTCACGGGTATCATTTGCTAACACCATGGAAATGTACGTTTCTTGGAAAGCGTGCAGGTGTCAGGACAATGGTTGATGTGTGTGTGTGAGAACGGTCCTTGATGTTATTTCAGAATCACTCTTTTGCTAACTCCAACAAAAACCTCCACATATATACCTAGGGGTAGACATTTTGCGGCACAAGTGTTAATCTGCACGTTATCGTCATGTCTTCAACCAAACGCGCCAACAAGTTGACTTTAAAAAAAAGTGCAACGAGTAAGAAGCCTTACATAAATGCCTGTGGGGGTGGTGGACGCTCAATCTTAAAGACCGCCTTAGAAAAACCTACAAAATTATCCGATGGTGATGTGATCAACCTCGTCACGGAAGATGAAGAAGGACATCGGGAAAGGTAAGTTGTAAACTTGTATAATAATTTAGTACTCGCTCTCCACCATCCATATAGATACTAATGTTGTAGGTATTATTTTATTTTTTTTATAGAACAATAGCTACCACCACCACCACCACAAATGAACTGGAAGATTTTCTAAAAGAATATGAGGGAAATTTCAATCATGTTTACGCTCCTCCAATTACAACGATTCCTCCACCTCCCATGAGACCACCGGTGATAGATCCCAGACATGGCCAGCAACAACAACAGCAACAACAACAACAGTTAAGGTACAAATTATTGTTCACGAAAAATAAAATTTCTAATGCATATATGTTTTTACAGCCAGTATCCATCAGTACAAATATTGGAGCACATTATAATTCCTGCGCCGCTACCCCAGGCAAATACTCAAACGCAGCCACCAGAAAATGGTAGCTTTACATCCACAAATCCTCGATGGGGTGGCATGCATCAATTTCCGTAAGTTTACTCATTACTGTACCTCCGTTTATATGAAAAATACTAATTATTCTAATGTTACGTTACAGAAATAATCCAGCTCAACAACAACAACAACCAAATTTACCACTACAGCTACCTGTAAATAACGGCGGCAACAATCACTTTCAGTAAGTTACTTTTATTATACATACAATCTATTTTTAATACTGTGTTTTTCTTATTGTTACAGTGCCCCGTTGCCTAGGGGGGAAAAAGATATGCAATTACTAAGAGAATTTTATGAAAACGTCTCTCCGCCGTCTTCAGCAGCCATCGACCAAGAAGAGGCGCCACCACCACCGCCGCCATCTCATGAATCGCCCAGATGGCGCGAGCCATCCACACCCCAAGAGCTGGCGATGTTATCAATGGGGTGTCTGGAGAAGATGCTGACAACTTTCCAGGCCAGACAAAGAAATTCCCAACTCCAGACGGAGCGTTTAGAACGGGAGTTGGATGCATCACGAGTTCAAGATGAAAACCTGCATCGAGAGATGAAATTTATTATAAGTTACATGGAATTTTTAAAAAATAATTAATTTTTCTTTTCAAATTTAACTTCACATTTGTAATTAATAAGTAAAACATTAATGTAATGTACCTAATTTGTAGAAAATACATGGATTATTTAATGAGATTGTTGATATTAATTAATTTAGTTTATCTGCCACAAACATTCACGGAAATGTAATATTTACGTACCTACCTGAGTTCGAGTGAAAATACTAATCCGAATTAATCATTATCACAAAGAAACACCAAAATTATTTTCCACAACACATCGCGAATCGGCGAATATCACTGTGCAATGAAATGAGTGCATACGCAAGTCGGCATAATGCGAGCTGATAATTTTCTATTTTTACCAAATGCGCGATACCATGCAGAACGTCTATTCACGGTAGGTACAGTGTACTCGTTTTTAAAATTGAGAGTTCATTAAACACCAATCCCCAAATTTTTTTAAAGAGGCTGGTTCTAAAGGATGGATGTCGGGGGAAAATGAATAAGCACCCTTTATACATTCTTTTAATTCGCAAACTTTACATACAAATTGTCTTAATTGGTACACAAGAAATAACCATCGTCGTCGTATTTATGCCATTGCCTCACACACAAAGAAATAATCCTTGCCTTAACTGCCACTGTATGAATCATTACAAAATCAGTTTTTTCATACGGCGCTGACAACCCAGCATTTCAACATCCCACTTTAATTTTCTAATTTTCAGTAACAGTTCGTCAATTCTTTTTTTCCGTTGCTGCTGCTGCTGCTGTGGATGATGATGAACAATGGCTCTTGACATCTCGCCTATTATAGAATTATAAATTATTGAGCAAAGACCCATTACAACAAACACTTATATTAATCTGAACCACACCCATTCTTAAGTCGCCTTGATCACCCGAAAACAATACACCCTTTGTTCTCAAACTCCGCTCGACAGACAAACACCGCATGGCCTTGAAAGTGAGCCAGTATCGGCACGCATTAAGCTTTGAGTGAGCCAAAATCGATATGACCTTAAGAGTCTTCTGTACCCACTGCATCCAATGTAAATTTCCATAAGAGCGCCCGCCATAAAAACTATAGTTGTTTTTCAAAGACAATTTTTTTAAGAACTATTTTATAAATTTAGACCTTTATCTACAAAATGTTCGGACTATTTTTTTTTAAGTTTATACCAACTGAATACCGATTGTTTAAAGATTAGATGTTTCGCACCGATTATTGCGCTAATCTGTTTTATTTTTTTACTCTCGATCAAGACGATTTATGGAAAAAGTAAACCGACAGTTTTTTAGATAAGTTACATGACCCCAAAAAATGAAGTCATAATTTTTGTAAATAAAGTCTGTATCTTGGCGGGCGTTAAATCAACAATTTGAGTGTAACAAGTGGCGCCGCTGCACAGTGTCGGTGGGAACTAACTAAGGACCAAGACAGGACTTAACAAAGCAAGAATATCATCTTATCTCTTGCAGCTATAATCATCTATACACTATAATGTAAAAAAAAGTTGCGCTTAGGTAAAGAAGACTCTTAACGGCGCGGCGGTTCGATTTACTTAACGATCTGGGATAGCGGTTGAATTAGCGATTTATACGTTCGTACAAACTCCACTTCTTTAATAAAACGATCCGCTTTGAGACGATTATACTTTACACGCTTAAACTATTCGTCGTTTCAAGGCCATTTCTTTAGTATCCATGATGATGCAATCAAGGGAATAGGTAAACAAACAGGGGGAACAGCCTGTTTATTTTGAAAGCTGTTTATTATAAAAAAATGTCGTCTAGGGCATTTATGCCGGGATCGCCTCGCTTTAGCCTTTTATCTAATTTAGTACCAGGTCCGCAATACTGATAGCCAGGAATATGTAGTTCCACTGGAAGTTTGTTTATGAGATTATTAACCAAGCCACTCCCATCCGTACACTTCATCACTTCCATCAAATAAAACAAAAATGCTCAAATAAAGTACGTTTATTGACATATGTGATACATAAAATAAGTAGGTCGATAGTATAATAATTCCATCATGCAAACTGTATTATGAGAATTGACGTTAAACTTATAGTTTAATACGTCTTCAATATCGCGATAGATGTTGTCATCGTCGCCCTCGTCCTCGTTACCAAACTCCATTTTACGAAAATGACGGTAGTTAATCACCTGTTCGATAACATCCTGATAGAAACAGGACAGAGCGTACGATTCCAGTAAATCCAAACGATAGTTGATTATATCTTTTAGATTAAACAATTCTTCAACGACGTACTTACTCATCGTGCAATAATGCAGCTTATCACGTTGTATTGTTACGCTCTCTAATATTTTCTCAGTCGTCGTGGGATCCCGCACAAATTTCCTGTTATAATGAATAGTAAAATTTGCGTTAAGCGATTCAGAACTTTTGTCGTGCTCAATATCTTCTTCCTTAACATTGGACCAGTCGATCCAATTTTCGAGCTCTTGAGATCTAAAGAACTTCATCTCGAGATATGTTTGGTGCTTTAGAAGCATTTCCCAATCTTCTTTCACCATCACTATCGCATTTAATGGAGAGTGCACAATTCGTAAAACTGGGGCCAAATTAAGATGCGTACTGTAGCCAATTTCAATATATTTCTTCGAATTGCTTTCACCATCGTAGAGGTCATATGATGAGCAATCGATTAAACGTTCGTCGGCAGCTTTACTATGCACATTTTCGGCAAACTGGGTGATAGAATCATCACTAGTGTCTTTGTTGTTATTACAGCACCAGCACGAGCACGAGAAATAATTATTAGTACAACTGATTGTATCCATTTTGGAGCTTTTTTTCGTTGAGATGATCTCGACCCCACGATCACAGAACAACTAAAGTGTTTCTAAGGGTGGATATGCATTTAAATAAGAGACACAATTTCTCTCTCTCATCAACAACATTTTATTATTTCTCTCTATCTCATTTACAACTTTTTTACATAAATGTTAAATTAGTAGTCTTCCCCGCCGTTCCGGCGCTTGTTATAAACACTTCTTCCCTGGACAAGGTGTCCTTGAAGATCTGCAGACGGTTGTCGCTCTTGAAGTAGTCATAAAAGCGCAAAGGAAGGATGCACTTAAAGTTCTCAGTATCGATCAGTATTCGATCGCCATATTTGGTATTGATTAGGTCGATACCAATCACTTTATACTTTTCACCGACCTTCATATCCTTGACGTTCTTGAAAGGTTTGCAGTAGGTGCTACTGTTGAGTTGATTAAGATCCATTTTAACTGATTAGCGAACACTATTCGACTGATTCCATTCACCGTTTCTACCACCATTATATTGCTGTCTGTTGACCTTGAAATTTAATGCGATAAACATTACTGTCTGGTGACCTTGAAATCTAGTGCGATATACCATTACATTGAGTTCTGGTGACCTTGAAATCTAGTCAGATAAACTGATAAACGATGATTTTCTGCTAAGACGGGAGACAATATCTTACAAAATTGCTCTATTTTTGTACTAAAGCGAAATCTATCCAAGGCCATAGTTTCCCAAGGCCCTTTTCGTGCCGCACTATATGCAAAGGACCACGCGATCAGTACATACACGCGATTGTTACTATCGTCAAATGTAACTTTCTTCATCACCATATTATGTATTCACCCAACTGAGTCTCGTTCAGTCCGTTTATAAGGCAATCAACGCATATTTTGTAATTTAAAAAGAGTCTACATAGTTCAATCCCCAACTCATACGTTTGGACAATGTTTTGACACTGTTCCCTAAAAGTCTCAGGTCCATAGACCGCCTCATGCTCAGCATCAGATAGCAATACCAATAAGGTTTGATGAAGGCATTCAACAGCCGTTCGCCGCATATTCCCCCTTAACACTAACCACATTTCAAGCTAACATCTTCTAATATCTATATTTAAATTGCAACACGTTTGACCTTGAGGCGGCCCCCCAGAAAAACACAAACAATTTGATTACACACAAACAACATACACAACCTCCCTTTGTTCTCAGCGATCGACCTTGAAATCCAACGGCCTTGAGCCGCCGCCACCCCCCCTCCACACAAACAATACACCCCTTTGTTCTCACAACTCGACCTTGAAATCCAATGGCCTTCACCCATCACCCCCTCCGAAAAACAATACACCCATTTCTTCTCAACACTCGACCTTGAAACCCACCCACCCCCACTTACGCAATACCACTTTGACCTTCAACACCACTTTGACCTTGAAACGCTAACACTTCAATCATATGGCACTTTTCAATGTAAAGTGAGCCAGGATCGGCCTTACTATACTACTAGGGCGAATGTTATTTTTCTGATCAGATATTGTTCGTCCGCTGTTGGTGGATATGGGGTTGGTCAATACAATTTAATGGTTTATTATCATGAATCGCTAAATCCTGCATTAAATGTGAATAAGCGATAGAAAGGGATGATACCTATACCTATTATTTCTAATTTATACGTTTTCTGTGCTGAAAAAGGTCTAACGCAAAATTTTACTACACCCATAAAATAATCGTTGCCAGTGACATATTGACACCCTTTGATTTTGATTTCACACACCAATACGCGGAACGTAGAAATCCCTTGAATAACTTGAGGTGGTATCGTTTCAACTTTAAGTCGTCCAAATTTTTATTTTTGTAGGCGAATGTCTGACTGACACAATAAAGCAGCGAAAGAAAGAATAATTGCATTTTTAACTTTCTAGTATTAACCTGAACGCATGAAAATATAATCGGCGGATGAGTAATGCTGGTCTCCATTCCTGAATGAGGTATTTTGGTTCTACTGATTGTATTCCTTGCTACTGGCAAGCATCTAACCGTAACCGGGTCAGCAAGTATTTGGTAGCTCTATGAACTGAGATGAGTATCAAACTGAGTAAGTTTCCGACATGTTCTTGTAGAATGACAAAAACACGAAATTTACGTGCTCTGTCTCGTGCTTGATTGTAAATTGGATAAACTCCCTCCTTGTAAGCCTTTTTGGAACTGGTTGCTAACGCTTTCTCATACCCAAACTTACTCAATTTGTAGATCTCGCTTCAAGCGGCCATTGTTTTGTAACTGACACAGAAAAAAATGCATTGTAGAAGACGTAATAAATCAAGAAACCATTATTGCTGGCTATAACATAATCTGCATAACGGAAGGCTTTAAATCATTCTCTCTCCAAGGTTGGCAATAAATTATCAAGATTAGTACGCTTTTACACTTCATTTGGCAGCAGATCAGACATATTTGCACAAAAAATATTTAAGTGTCAGTATTCTTTTTATGGAGGTTTCCTTAGTGGTAGTTCAACACAGGTTACGCGAATCGTCTAACTTGCGGAGGTGTAAAATATGAATTTGTCTAGACGTTCGGCGCAATTTAAATAAAAAAGGCCATAAAAAATCTTTCATTGATGGAAATAAAAAAATCGTAAAACGCATGTGAGGAATGTCCGCGTGGATTATTATAAAATGGTTGTGAATATTACGAGATATAAATTTGGCTTTAAACAGGGCCGTCGTTTGGTTTAGTTGAGCAAGAGCAAAAATCCTAGGTCAGTAGGCGACCGGGATAGCAGCGTCTTGCAGTACTCGAAGCGCCTCGACGCTTCAGTATACCGACGTCGCTGCTTTGGGATACTCGCTCACATTCAGCATATAACTACGTATAATAAACATTTTCGCAATTTAATATTGGCCATTTGACGTGACTGAGGAACTTTAACTTCAATGTTTGTACTGCGATTACTGACATTTGCATCATGTGAAATTTGACTTAAAAAAATTTGTGCTTTTCAGACATGCGTTCGCTTAATGAACAACTGTTAAGTGTTAATGGACTTTGATAAGCCTGGTGATTGAAGGTAAGTTTTCTATGTCAAGTAGTTGTTTGCAATGTAAATTGCGGAACACATAGTGGTTTGGAAAAGTATTGATTACACTACATTTGAGTCTGTTTTAAATGTGTTCCTTTTTATCAAATTTTTATGTTAATTCTTGAAGTGGATCGACCATATTTGAATTTTATTGCCACTTTAAACAGTAACTGACACTTTAGGGTAATATCATTCATTTATTCACCATTGATATTTCATCGGCCTGACTGCTACTACTACCGTTTGCAATTAGTTAGCTAATCTGCATTCATTTAACTTTTCTTCTTGTAAGTGTATACCTACGTTACACTTTTTTCATTAGCGATTTAAAACGCGCTACGTTATAAATGAGGCTACCACGCTAAATTATTATTATTACACGAACATTACACCCTATTACCACATAAATTTTCGACGTAAACACAGATGAAAATTACAAATGAACATTACTCTTGATATTATTATCTGTACGACAGGATGCAGCAAATCAGTTTAACGGGTGTCGCCACTATAACAACCCAGATATTGCCGATGTACCTATTTGTGTAAATAGCTATCCCTCAAGCTAGACGGTTAGATGCCACTTCCAGATTCGGTTGGTAATTGAACAACTGCGCTGTTGGTCAATACATGTGGAAATTTAACTAATTGAATAAATTCTTTGGTAATACTCCTAAATCTTTTATTTTCTTGAAGACACCGGTGCATTTTTCTTGTAGTTTCGCATTTTGGAACGTCGTCTTAATGAGCATTGATGGATTTTTTTGGATCAGTAATCTCGATGCAAACCTGTTGAACTATTCTAATTCTTGACTTTACACAATAAAGTGGGCCGTTGTTCCCAAAATCAAAATCCCACTGCAATTGTTTTTTATATCTAAGATAGTTTGATTACTTTTTCAGAAGAGGTTTACGATGGTGCATAGGAAAGCGGAAATTTGAATGTCGGCTTCGTTTGCGAAAGGTTATCCACAACTATGAAGAGTTTGATTTTTGATTTTATTAAACAGTCTGTGTAAATACTTTCCTGTATAATGATTGTAGTTCTGGTTAGACTTCTGGTCATTCTGGAAACTCGATCAATAGTTCTGGAGCTTTCAGTAATCGAAGTTTGTGGCTTTCTAATATTTCAAATGCCAAGGAAAATATTCCCCATTTTTTATGCAAATTTTGAGTTTTGATTAGAGTTTCGTACAGTCCCTTCATTATTTCAACTGAACACGAAAATAACGAATCTCAGCTTAATTCTTAAAAATTCATTTGCAACTGACCGATCGCAGGATTTCGGGAATATAAAGATTTTGATCCGGAGTCTTGACATATAACAGATAAACGGCCAACTACCTTAGGATTGTAAAAATGAAAGGCTTGAGATCTTCCACAGCGGTCGATTCGTTTAGGGTATATAATCTTCGGTACCTCTTTATAACTTACCATTAGGCGAGCGCCACCCAGTTTATTAAGCTGAACTCTCCCTGTATAAAACTGGGAAGATATACAGGGGAAATAACAGTGAAATCAAATTGATGAAAGAAATACTCAAAACTCTTAGACAATGAAACGTCCATACTTCGACAATGTTACAATAAGAATTTCCCAAGGATTCTCAACAAATAAACTGATATTCCGGGAAAAATTCGCACGCTTACCCTGAATAAAACGGGATTTTGACGCCAAAAAGTAAACTCAATTCTCGCATCCAGTTCATAACACCTGGAAAAATTAAAATATCACTACATAAAACGCCCATCTCTAAATTCCAATCGCACCTATATCTAATCTACGAGAGGGTGCTCAGAAAATAATGATTATCTGCGCAACGATGGTGAATTAATTATTTTATGTCGGCTCAGCGATACAATAGGTCCCCTTCAAATAGTCTTTTGGTTGGGAGCAAGAAAGTAACCTTGGTAAAGTCGTGCAAAATTTTAGGAATTTAAACTGATGAGAACGCGCACATTTTAAAACCAACCCAAACATTAAACAAAGCATTATTTGATTTAAGACGATCTAAATATTTGGGTTATGCGGAAACATTAAAAATAGTTCGAATCGCATCTGAGGTATGGATTGCTTCTTTGGAGTAACTCAAATGTGGCTGCCGACAGTTTCAGACCAAAAAGAAGCAATCCGTATATTAACTGGTATTGGTGGGCGAGAATCTTGTCGTTCTCATTTCAAAAATATCAAAATTTACACTATGTACCATTTATTTATTTGTGAATTAATATACGTACATAAGGACATAAGTTTATTATCATTTAGTATCTAAGATCTGACTGCTAGTACTACCGTTTGCAATTAGTTTGCTAATCTGCATTCATTTAATGAATGATAATATCGTAAAGAAAGGTACACGTTCCAATGAACTAACGCGAACCAGCTCACTTGCAGCCCCCTACTTGCAGTATTTAACGAAACACCACTTCCATCATAAAATTAATATCCTTCGTCCGGTTTTTACAGATATAGCGCCAATCGTAATTAGCCTTAATAACGTTTCGATAGAACGCGTCCCCACTTATGCCGAACTAAAGCGCACATCGCTGAACCCCTGCATTTTCAGTTAGGTATGTCTACCAGCAGCGATAAAAACACGTCCGTTAATTAAATCTTGTCCCTTAAAAAAACTCTTACTAGATGTGCCTAAATTTTCACGCAATTTACAATGAAATGAACAAATCTAAATAAACAATATGCAATTGTAAAAGGAAAATACAAATTCAAATGAAATACACCAATTTTGTGCGCATTCCTAGATATCCCCACCCCCACCGTTTTCGCCCTTCTTTCTGACTAAGTATCAAAAGAGGGGTGTGGAACTGAACGAAAGGAACTAATTTCTACCAACCATAGTCCTTCTCGTCAACCCCTTATCGTGATCGGATATAATTCTATATATCTCAAGAACAGATTTTCGGAGGAGCGTACTTACAAAAGACGATTGGACGACTGGAAAAAATATATACAATGGTGGTGTCGGGGAAAAGCAATGTCAAAGGCAAAATGAATCATCTGAACGAGACATATATTGGTGAAGGTGAAGAATATCTTGAAAACAATGTGTCGGAACAGAGTTGTCGGAGGAGGGTACTTTCAGAGTGCGGAAAGATCATCTAGACAAAACACATCTACTGACTATGTAAAAACCTGTGAATATCTCGAAAAGGTAGGAGGAAGGTACTTACAAAGAGAAAATGCCATATTTCAGAGAATTTCTCTAAGGGCTTGATTCTTCTCGCATTATATAGCGTAGATTTTGAATGTATATGCCAGGCGGTCTTTAAGTGTTTATGTCTAAAGAAACCCCTCCCCATTAATCATCTACCCCAAGAAAGTAAACATGCTACTACGTACAGTATAACCCAGTCATTTACTAAGCTATTTCAATCTATAAAATGCGCTTTATCTGCACAACCCTCCTCAATCACCAGATATCCCTCTGTGCGGCTTTTTTCCCTGGGCACACATTAAAGATCTGGTACCGTCCTTTCCATGTGATTTAGAGGAGTTCAAGGAGAATGCTTTTAGTCAATCAAAAAGTCGTCAAAAAACTATTTGATTTAAAAAATATAAGTACCATTTTGCCATTCAAACCTATTTATAGCACTTACCTTTACCCGCTGACAAAATAAAACCTAATTGCGACCTTCACAACAATTGATGAATCCAAAATTTAAATAGGAAAAATTCCTATACGGGTGACGTAGGTCGTACGAAATACCAGCTCACTGCGGGTAACACGCAACATATTAGCTTTACAAACCTTGGATGGAGGAGTCTAATTAGACTACCAGAATATGATTGCGCTTCCAATTTTCATTGGTTAGTGTTACCTTTTCCATGACACTTTTTCTCTTTTTGAAGTTGTATTGCTTCACTGTCTGTGTAGGAGTAGTCAGCGACAAACACTCAATACTTTGTCTTGTTACTTGTCTTGGAAATCTCCCCACTACCCAATTAATAACTTTAAGTGTTTCTCGCGGCGGAGTTATGAAGGGTGAATGTCGAATTTCTCTCTAGGTGTCACAGCGTCATTTCAAGAATTCATTTACAAAGTCTCTATTTGTTCATTACCATAACAAAACAAAATGCTTTACAAAATGATATTACATGAGTGTTTTGTGAAGGAGAGATTTGTTGAAATTACTTTGGAGATACGTCTCACCAATTTACATTGTTGATTACTATCAGTTGCTTGCAATTACCGACGTACTTCTCGTACTAAATCGACGTTGTTTGTTTAAGATTTGCATAATTACACAAAATCTTTGTTGTACTCAAGGGCTTAGATGATAAATACGAACGTGTCGGTGTTAGTCGGCCTTCCATAACGCCTTAGGCAAATTCTCAAAACGCATCTATGTCCCTAATGTTAAGATTGGAAGTGTTAGCTGAAACTAGTGCGACCTTAAAAACTTTCATGTTTTCATATTCCCCTTTGGATATACCATATCTGTTTTGCTTTCGGCGACAGGAAAGTTTCGCGTAAGTACAAATGTTCATAGTTTCATATATTTCATAAAATCCCTGAGGAGAGAGTACACCATATTGTTCTGTTGAATCGATCGTTGTTGTGCCTTATTTGGCAGAAGCAATAAACTTTAGAATAAATAAAAAAAACTGTACCTAGTGATTATATAAGTAATACAAAAACGCTCTAGAGATTTACTCGAAATTTGTTGAGTTATAGAGTCAAAGCTGAGGATAAAGAAAAATTCTCCGGCTGACGCTGACGTTCAATTAAAAAGACATTGAGTAGGCCCCTCCAAAATAAAATGTTAGTGTTAATCCTCTAATAATGACCGTTACGTTTCAATTAATTTCAAATAATTGAAGTCCAGGTCGGTTGACGGTCCCTAGTTCCACAAAAGAATTAAATCTGAAATGCTGGCGAGTGAACTGTTTCTAACATAAAATTCTTCAAAGATGTAGAATTCAATAAAACCCTCGCAGCCATCGCACCCTGTAATGGTCAATGCTGACATTAATCCGACGATTGTCCTTTTGAATCTGCAAAATTACATTCCTACACATTTTATCGTATAGCATTTCTGCCCAATCGTATAAGATTTAACGTGGTACCAGGAGAATAAAGAATGACCCGGTTTAACTTCAAAGCTGATATTGTTAAATTGTATCTCGGACTTGCCTCGGCGTCATTTCGCAACCTTGGTAAGATTTCGCTTTAATAACAAAAGAGGTTAGCAAATTGTGTTACAGTGAAAGGTTTACATTTTCTCGCTGTCACAAAGTAATGAAGTTATATGGTTGAAACGCTGATTTTGAGGTACACACTGACCCACTTACACGTTTACGGAATTATGTCGTATTTGTGCGACAATATTACGTACATAAAATCTGCTACTAAAATGGTGCACTTAAACTAGCGATTCATACTGCAAAGTACTATCATTGTATTTATAATTCGTTTATAAATACAATGGTACTATTGAGGAATTACATTTCGCTTGTTAACGGATTTAGGGGTTGAGATTTGTAAGTGTACCAAAAAGTAACTTCTAACTGCTCGAGAATTGTGTACATTATATTATAATCTATTATATTCCATTATATTATATTGCATTATAGTAAATTATATTATATTATGTTATATAATATTATATTATATTATTCTAAACGTATGGTTTAAAAAGCGGCCTTATACCATTAGCTCAAGGACCATACAGGATGACGTTCAACAAATTTATAAGAGACAAGTTGAAATTTGGCATGGTACTTTGTTTTAAGGTACCAATTTGAAAACAATCGGACCCAAACTATAGAAGAAGAACACTCGGGGATGGCGCCCAGATGTCGCTGACCCCAGATCATAAAGCCCCGTCTCTAAAATTGTTAATTACACGGCCCCGTACAATAGTGCCAGTTAGCCAACCAGCCGGCCGAAGTGAGATTAAAAGCTGTCTTTTTTCAAATAAATTTGAAAAAAATGCGATAAAAAAGCAGGAGAATGAAAATAATGACTCTTCACAGCAACACTAACTGCAAGTAGGAACTAAACGGAGAATGAGTCCAGCTACGTTTGTTTCTAATATACAGGGTGAAAACGAAAAGTTTGATTTTTTGGGATGTAATCATATGTTACTAGCCATGTAAGATAGAAAAAAGGCAAAAGCTGCCTATTCCAGTGGCGTATTAAAAAAACTGTTTGGCTTAAACTTGGTATTTTTTAAATGCAATACCCTGTATATCTTAACGTCAACGTTTTTTAATTCCTGTTCCTGATTGCATTCATGTATGACAATCTATATTTCTTTTAACTATAGCCATGAAGATCTTAAAAACCTTATTACTATTTTTAAATAGTAGGCCATGGATTCATGCATTGATTGGTTGCAACATTATGATATACTTGTTGCTACACTGTGCCCAACGAGGATATAGTGTGATATAAGTAAACATTGCCCCCATTTTTTAGTATAGAATCCATTGTAAAACAGAAAAAAAGGGGTTCCATTTAAAAAATAGTTTTTGCATTTTCTACTACTGAACTATCTGTACAATCTGAACAATTTTTTTGGACAGTCTCTACAGGTAAGGCTCTATTTAAGCAAACCTTGAAATTAGACCTAGACAAAGTACCTATTTTTGAAGAAAAATATTTTCCGAGGATTTCCAAGAAAATTGAATAATTCGAAAACCCCTCGATTTAAGTTTATGGTCTGCTATATGAAATACCAAAATAAATAAAAAGTAGGCCAACCCTTAGGTGGGCCAACTTCCGTTACAAGAAGGAGTGGTATAAAATTGGAAATATTTTATCTGAAACGGGCTCATTGGATAACCCATGTATGTACAAAGAGATTATTTTAAAACAATACATGCGTAAAATTTCCCTGTGTAACCTTTTTAATATACCATATCAAAGCATTAGAAATTTTAGACCAGATTTTAGGGAACTGAAATAGCACCTATTGGCCAATGCCCCTTAAAAATAAGAGATTTGGTAGTTACATTTTGTAATCTCTTAACTAAGAACGAACGCACACTATATTCAACTAAAATTCATAAAATACATTTCAAAATACTAAACATATTTTTGGAAATTCATTTTTTCTACCAAAATTTCCTTTGAAATTCCTCTGTTATGCAAGAATTTCCTTTGAAATTTCAGTAATTTTTGGAAATTGTTCAATATTCAGTAGCGTGTAAGTAACAAAACAAAATTGTTCTCGTATAACGTTTAAAAGTTAGCATATGAATACTGCGAAAAATACTGTATTAGAAAAACAAAATTTCAATATTTGGGAGTGGAAATGATTCAAAGAAATTATTTTATCAGTAGAACATTGATACAAGGTGGAGTAGAGATTGAAGAGCACACAAAGTCGCGGGTTGTAAATGCACTGCAGCTAATTAGATTTCCACTTGAAACCCTGCACTTAAAAATTTCGCGCACGAAGACTAAAATAATTTAACGCATGGACCATCGTGGATCAAGAAGTATTTCTTTAATATACTTTAATATATGTTTTGAGCAAAATCCATGTCTTGGTCTGTTTTCCAACGATCTTGGTGCATGTATAATGATTTTGGTATGCTTTGATTAAAATACATGTGGCCTCAGAAAAGAATTTAACATATTTGAAAATTTAGAGAGCTAAAACCTACGTAACTCAAATTTTGGTTACGTACAAAACGGAAAAGTCGAGACGTTTTATAGTAATATTAGGGTAGTATTTCGATTAAGCAGTTGAATGTGTTGCCACTGAACATTTAAAAAATTTGACGTATAGGTACATATATGGTAGGAAATTTTCCTCTCTACAATTTTTATCCGTTGACATTTTTATCAAATGTTGTTTGGGCCCTTATAACCAAGTACCTTGCAAAATTTCAGCTTGTCTCTAATTTGTTAAACGTTACCCATATAAAACGATGGATACTGTGCTACATCTCTTATACGGATTCACATCATTATATAAATAATGCAGTTGTGGTCACGAATTATTACGCGAACTCATCCAGTCCATCTCTATAGAAAGTAGAAAAAGGAGTACAAGTGCTTATGTTCTTAAACCTCTACAAATTTTAGGGTGATAATTAAGCCTCCTGCCAAATGACAAATAACTCATTCGACGCGAGAGTTATTAGTTTTTGGCGCAAAAGCTGTCTTTTATGTGTGCCATTAGACGGAACGGGTTACAAGTCTGTGATGTTTTGGATTTTGTCAAGTATGCACGAAAGCGTTTATAACCCACACAGAATCGATCTTGGAAATAAAATCAAATGTACGATTTCGAGCTGAAAATGCAAAGTTGTGGAAAATATGTTTGCCTTTGCGCTTCGTTTTTCATATAACTGCCGTTGCAGTGTAGACAATAAAGTGATTTGTTTGAAGGTGGAATGAATATGTAAATGATATGGGCGATCTGGGAAGTAACATTTTTGTGGTTAAAGAAAGATGCTTAGAATGCCAACGAAACTTATTCGCATATTGATTTATGGAAATTTCACGGAATTAAATAATCTTCGCACAATCTTTGCTTCGTTCAGTTTATATTCTGCGGAAATTGGTTGACCTTATACATATTAGATAAACCCCATACATGGTGTATGTCGTAATAAAGTTGCATTAATTTGAGAAACTTACCATTTCCATTTCTATACCCAGTTTGTTCCCCCAATTTAAATTAGATTGACGTTTTGATACCTTTTAATTAAAATGCATTAAATTCTACTCTTCAACTTTGAACTAATGTTTTTGGACGTTTTCTCAATCACATCTCGTGCTTAACAATGTTACATCTTTCAGTAACAGTTCACGTTGTCATACATCAAAATACTATCTTGAGAATCTACATAATGCCTTCCGAAGTGTGTCTAATGAAACTATAATGATTTTGCAATACTTTGATCAATCCTATTTTATTTCACCTACAAACCAATCCAAGCGGAAGAGATAAGTTATTGACTGTCAAAGAGAAAATTAGTAAAATATCTGGAATTAAAGACTTTTCTTAGATTGTGCTTTTTCTGATTTGGCACAACATCTCCATAAATTACGTTGAACATTAAAAATAAATTAAAAAAACACACAAACTAGGCTTTTTTACTAAAGTTTTTCTTTAGGCGATCGATTTCGGGTGATATACATTAGGTGAGTTAAAGTAGTAAGTTAAAGAACATTTTAAAAACGAGGGTTGTTGAATTAAAACTTCTGGAGATCCAAATTGGCAAATCAGGTTAATGAAATTAGAAAATTATATGTACATATATGTGATCATTTTGTAAGTTAAAGTTGAGAATCTGAAAACGTAGGCAAAATGGCCTGATGGTGGGAATATATATCACCCGAAATCGATCGCCTAAAGAAAAACTTTAATAAAAAAAGTCTAGTTTGTGTGTTTTTTAAATTTATCTTTAATGTTCAACGTAATTAGTAACAAACTACAATGGAGTACTTCATAAAACGAATCTCCATAAATATTTCTAATCGTTATGTAATCTTAAAAACAAACCACGAAGATGGATTAAAGTAATACCTTTAAGATTATTGGTTTTAACGCATTTAGTTAGTGGTATGGTATTCCGAGATTTGTGGTTAGTTAAGCGACACATTCTGTAACGTCGGAGACCCCACTGATCCAAATGTTAATAATAACAATAATAGCGATTTAATGCTCAACAGAGCAACCTCCAATTATATGACAACAAAAAAAACGTACAGAAATCTTTTAGAAATAAATACATGAATAATTAATTAATATTATTTAACTAATAGCTACAATGATTATATGAAATTATATAACATAAACAACGTTTGCATTAAATGAAAAAAGAAAATACAAAATTTGAATATATAAAACTTATACGACAGAAACAAAAAATAAAAACTGGAATTTCACTACATGGACAGAGAAAAAAAAACATATGATATCAAAAAGTGTAGATACTAATTATTATCAAATTGTCTTTTTAAAAAAAAATTGTACCTGGTTAGTTTAGCTAGAATGTTCTCTAATTCGGCAATGGAGTTGTAATGTAGGTATATAACCTTTATTTGCAACGGCGTTAAAATTACTATTATCAACGAACACTTTTCCTATTTTCGTTGTTGATTCGATGGGCGCATATTCCGAAGATATAAAAAAAGACCTAGAAAACTCATATAAGACCTTAGTTGGTAAGGATTAATGTAATTGAACTGTTTCTTACATATAAACATAACCTCACAATACACATTATGACATTACGCATCACAACATCATCAATAGCAATCAATAACAATCACACTTATCGAACATGCCGAACCAATTTGTCGTAATTTACATTGCAATTTTTAACTTGTATTTCAAAACTAACGCATAGGCCTGAAGGTGAAATAAATATTTCGAAATCGATAACCTTAAGGAAAAATAAAGAATTATTTGACTACTTCTTTCGATATATGTTTCTTACAATTTGACACATAAAGGGTTTTTCAATAGGGACGCTCGAACTTTGACAGCGAATAGCGGCCATCTTGGTAAAGGGATAGCTGTCAAATTTGGCATGAGTACTTATTTAGTCCTGTCATTTCACCATGGAACGCTACACCCTTCAAATAGCGTAGAAATTGTTAAAATTGATTATCAAAATCAGTGCTGCGTTCGCCTAACGTTCTGTGCGTTGCGTCCAATTTATGGCTTTCATGGCCGTCCTGCCGAATCCACAATGCGTTGTTTAATAAAAAATTTGAGACAACGGGGTCAGTGATTGATGAAGCAGTTCCTGTGCGTCAAAGAAACGCACGATTGTTGGAGAATATTATTGCCGTTCGGGACAGTGTGCGAGAAAACCCCCGACAGTGCATTCTGCGTCGTGCGCAAGAACTGGGTCTTTCTGGGACGTCAAATTGGCAGATTTTGCACCTAGACTGAGTATTCATCCATATAAAGTTCAGTTCCCTAGTCTACGCAGACAAACCACAGTCAATTACGGCCCTAAATGCCAGCATAACTCGAGTTCTTTGTGAAATTGAGCCCAGTTTAAGGGAAGATGTCCAAAATTGGTCCACCAGAATATTACATGCACAGAGGAGTCGCGGGGGCCATTTGGCTCAAATTATTTTTCATGCATAATGTCATCGAATATCCTTTACAATATTATAAAAATTGTGGTAATATAACTTAAACCGGTTGTTTTATTTCATTTCAAAGTTCGAGCGTTCTTAATGAAAAACCCTTTACATAAACGTATGGGGAGCCCATTCCTACACACTCAATGCTTTTCGTAAGAAGGGCATGAAAGCTCAAAGTCTTCTAACATGCAAACAGCAAGCCCGTCTATTGTGGATGAGAAGTTTCTGGTATGAATGACAACCACGTAGATTTTTATGTCACCGACTTATGACGGATAAAGTTTTCGCCGAAAGTTTGTATAAGCACTTGAAGTCTCTAATTTCGAATGCAGCATTGCAGATGAAACGGTTAAAATAAACATCGCCGGAAGCACTTTATATCAGAAAAAGAGGTTTTAGGATTATTGAAGTAATATAACAAAATTTTAGTGAATAAATATTAATCAATTAGTCAAATTTCCGAAAGAAAAGAACCGAATAAGGGATGGATTACTTATACGAAACGTGAATCGTTTGAGTGGAGAAATTTTTGTTCAGAAATTATACAGTCAAATTCAACGGAGTCACAAGAGTTATATAAGTTAAGTAAAGAAGGGATTTACTGTCATAAAGCGGATCAATGGAGGTGCTTTGCAAGATGTGTACATAAAATATAATATATACAGTGCATTTCAATTAAAACGAGCCACCCGCAATAAGTCATTTTAAAATGAGACTGTATGAAAATTGTGAAAGACGTCATTTTTAGTTTGCATAAGGTCCAATAAATTTCAGGTTCTGTACAACCTTATTGTCTTTTAGGAAGAACCACTGCCATGAGAGACCCAGGGAGTCGATGGATTGTAAAGGCTGTTCCATGACGACCTTCCAAGGAAGATCTTTCGTACTGGTTATAACTTTTCTCACTAACCATACCCGAAAGGTAGTAATTTTTTACGAGATCTGAACTAACTCGATTCTTCCACTCATTCCCTTTGGCTTATCCTGTGCCGTCCGGTTCACGATTTTAGACCTCAGACTAAGTTGCTGATGTGTAATCATTACACAGTGCAGTGCGTGCCATATATTGATTAATTACCTACCGTTCTCCTGCTCAATATGGAGAGCGAGACCGGCGTTCGTCGTAAAAGCTACAGCTCTATTATTACTGATAAGGTGTCAAAAGCGTGAGCTTGATTCTGCTTAGAATAATTTGATAGTATAACGCCCAACACCTTAAATTACCCGAATCCCTTCTCAGGGGTTCGTCCGTTCTACTTCTTGATTAGGGGTGGATCCCCTAATACCTATAGGTGGGAAGTGAGAGTCCTATTCTAAAAATTTAAATAACTTGAAAACCGTGAGCACAAGGTTTGTGTGATATGGCACGAAATGAGCAGAAAATTATTGTACATTCAGAAATTTTACTATACAGGGTGTTTTTTTGGGAGCTTTAGTTAAAAGTTTCTGGGAAAGTAAAATAGGTAGGATTTTGAAAATTTGTACTTAGGTGTTACTCTGAAGGCCGAATCGATGTAAAATATTTTCAAAATGGCCGCACTTCCGGAAACACCGGAAGTAGATAGTAACTTCGTTATTTTAAATGGCAACCCCTATTTTTTATTGCATTTTTGGATTCTACGTGAAATTTCAGTTCTTTTGATACTCACCATGTCGATATTTACCACGTATGGTTTTTAAGTTATTTTGACTTTAAGAAAAAAAATGGCGGATGCAGATGGTACCTTGATAATTGATTACTTGAAAAAGGTTATAGTCATGGAAACCCTTTTTTATCAGTAGAGAATGAATAGGGCTTTCTTTTAGTGTACTTAAAAAAAGTTAAGTTGCGTACAACCGCACCTATGGACATCCAAATTTAAGAAACTTCAAAGTCTATAAACTCAGTTTTTTTAAATGGAATGACCATGTTCTTAATATTGCATGAGATAGAGAATCGAAATTGGCATATTTTGATATTACATGTTCCTATAGCTATTTTTAACAGTTTCTGATTTATTCCCATTCCATTGAATTGATCTCGGAATTGATGCCATTTTTTTCGCATTTTCTTTTTAGTAGTTGGCCATGATTTTATAACAATCGAATTTTAAACAAATCAAGGAATGGATACTTTAATACCATTGATTCTAGTTCTAGTCTAAATAATTCATTATAAAAATAGCTCATTTATTAGGGATATAGGACGGAAAATTTTTGAAAAATCTAGACAGAGTCGTTCAACTGAATTTATTAAACAACGTATAAGTCTGGAAATTAAAAGAGGTAATGCGATATCTGTTCTAGCAACAATTCTATACCAAAAATGTTTCAACGAAGTTTTTTATATTTTGCATTGAATTTATTTTGTTAATCTTGCATTTGCAATTCAATTCATTTTCTTAAATATTCTCTTGTAGAGCCTTGTATCACTTGTGCTTCAACGGTTTGTAGTGCATTAGGGGTACAAAATTTCCAAAATTCATACAATTTCGTTCCAGTTTTCGAATAAGCACGCGCCGCGATTCTGCCCATTTCACCATAAATAATAATTAAATATTAAATTCCAAAATAGGTGAAACGACTGCGAGCCATTTTTCGATTTTTGAAAAACTTATGTTAATCTATAACAGTGGGTGATGGGTTAGTGTCACTAGATTTGTTTAAAATTCAATTGTTACAGAATCATGGCCGACTACTAAAAAGAAAATCCAAAAAAAATAGTGTCAATTCAATAAAATGGGAATAAGTCAGAAACTGTTAAAGATAGCTATAGGAACATGTATTGTCAAAATATGCCCATTTCGATTCTCTATCTCATGGAATAGTAAGAACATGGTCATTCCATTTAAAAAAACTGAGTTTTTAGTCTTTGAATTTTCATAAATTTGGATATCCATAGGAGCGGTCGTACGCAACTTAACTTTTTTTTAAGTGCACTAAAAGAAAGCCCTATTCATTCTCTATGCACTGATAAAAATAGGTTGCCATGACTACAACCGTTTGCAAGTAATCAATTATCAAGGTACCATCTGCATCCGCCATTTTTTTTTCTTAAAGTCAAAATAACTTAAAAACCATAAATGGCAGATATCGACATATGGGTATCAAAAGAACTGAAATTTCACATAGAATCCAAAAATGCAATAAA
This sequence comes from Photinus pyralis, assembly GCF_008802855.1. Classification (NCBI taxonomy): domain Eukaryota; kingdom Metazoa; phylum Arthropoda; class Insecta; order Coleoptera; family Lampyridae; genus Photinus; species Photinus pyralis. The sequence continues at coordinate 63,884,496 of NW_022170249.1, forward strand.
AAATAGGGGTTGCCATTTAAAATAACGAAGTTACTATCTACTTCCGGTGTTTCCAGAAGTGCGGCCATTTTGAAAATATTTTTTACATCGATTCGGCCTTCAGAGTAACTCCTAAGTACAAATTTTCAAAAACCTACCTATTTTACTTTCCCAGAAACTTTTAACTAAAGCTCCCAAAAAAACACCCTGTATTGCTATGTGCAATGGTAAACGGCCCAGCTATAGCTGAATTAAATACTCACAAAATCTTTTATACGAAATGATTATAATTTTTCTAGGGCACGTCCAGCGTCCGCTATTTTTTATTAGTTTGGAAAAACGCTACTTACAAAATGCCAAAGAATTAATTAACAAATTTAGTATGAACTCTGACCTGGGTTGTCATTTGGGCTAAATGAAAAACAACATAGAACATTTACAAACGAAATTTATTCGACATAAATCAATTCAATAAGGCTGAAACAAAAATAGACATTCAGGGCCATAAGACGAGTACCTACCACGCAAGAAGCGATCGATTGAAACAATTAATTAAAAATCTTAATTGCCTTAGGGCCGGTTTTTCCACCCCTCAATAACTTTATTATTCGAATAAATTCCATTGCTTCCATTGTCGATATAATCGTTGTCACGTTATTTATCTATCAAAATAAATTTATCGAGAGATGGAAAAAATGAACTTTCAAGTGTTAATAATCCTTAAAACCCGATTCATTGCAATTGTTTTTAACTGATGCACAAACACACAAACATCAAGTGATGATGATTGTTTAAAATTAAGTTGCACTTGAATGTCAATTTAGACAATACTGTGTTCGATTAAATTACTGATGTAATATTGGCTGTGGTGAAAAAACTCCCTTTAACTGATACTGGAAAAGGATTCACATATACTTGATAAACACAATACTCCGCAAACTTAACTTCTTTAACCAGGCTTAAACATTCACTTTAAACGGTGTAATAAAAAATCTCTCAATCACTCAACTAACTTTCTTCTACAAAACCGTTCAACTGGCAAGATGGCTGTTATGTAACAAAATATGCTCAACTACCGCTGACTGCAATATACATACCAAAAGCTTCCCCCACCAAAAAAGTCACGATTCCTTCTTCTTTTTCCGTTTTCCTGCCTTCCACCTTCCTCAATTTTAAGCGAGTAAAGTCAACACCTGTGTTACCAACTTCCGCGATAACATGCGCTTATCTTCAAACTAATTACGATCGGATTTCAAATGAGATAAATTATTACAAAACATTATTTCCAGACATCTCTTATCTTTCAACATGTAACTCAATCTTACGATGAAAATAAGCAAAGCGATTATTTAAACAACAACTTTCCTTTCTAAAATAAATCTAACAAAAAAAATTAACATTGACTTCAAATTCGAATAACATTTAAATTTTATTCATTCTAAGCTAGCGACCAAAATTTAACGTCAAATATATAAATGAACGCATACAGGATGATCCAACATTATTATAGGTGCTGAAGCCAAATAAAACGTCCGCATAGCGTAGTTTACACAACAATATATGCTAGGCTATAAAAGCGGCCGTGGATATTAAAATGACGATTATATCACCTCTGATTGGCAATTCGAACTGGTTGCACTTCTAAATTGGAAGAGAATGTCTTCTCTAAAATATAGGACTACTGTTTAATCTCATAACTGAGTGATGTAACAATAAATTGTCTCTTATTATTCTGTCCGTCCGTCCGTTCGCTTGTGTACATGATAACTCGCGAGCGGTTTTGAATTTTCCAATTCTGTTTTTAGCAATAGGTAGGCAATGGTCAAGGGAGGAACTGATTCAGTTTTGGTCATTTGGACTTTCTGTCCGTCCGTCTGTGTTTGTCGCTCGTGAGTCGTGGTCTATATTGATTTGAAACAGTATTGTTCTGAGATGTACGTTTTAATCTATTCGTACAAAAATAGCTTAAACCCGAACTACCAGTAGAATACTAAATGAGAAAGCTTAATGAATTGAGCTAATTCATTCAATTCCGGTACATTTTTTACAAAAGCAATAAAATTTGCTCTAGCCTAATAGCAATAATACCCACTGACGAATGTTGTGTAAAGCCAAAAGCTTTGAATAGGTATACGTGAATATTTGCACTGGATGTATTGTTTCTCGACAAAAATCATGTAACTTATTGATAAATGGCTGCCTACAATAAGTATTCAATAGAACGTGTAGGTTTAATTGCATGACTGAATAGCCACAGTGAAAATCCTCAAGCTACGATACACAGGAGTCCTACATTAAAATTGGATGCACTTCAAACGCTAAACTATCATCGCCAGCAATCGAAACACGTATGGAATTAATAAAGTGGTTTTGTGGTCTAGTAGCCCTTTTAGCGTACACATTTTCATTTTCAATACCCATTGAACCCGAAACGAATCTCCTGCGCGTATAAAAAACGATATTCAATTAAGGATATTATGCCATCATAAGTGGAGTTCGCAGCTAAATCGTTACAGTTCGAAATAATTTTCTGACGGAAGGCATCGGCCGTCAGTTTCGAAAATTACACTTTCATAATATACGAATGATCTTTATTTTATGAGTATTTGTGCCATCGCTATTCTGTTCGAGGAGCTGATCTTGCACGAAGAAAAAAAATTATGCGTTATCGTACAGTTTGAACAAGTCACCCTCGCATCGTCACGTCTTCATCTTTATTGGAACATTTGAGTTAAACGAGAATGGCGTCTAATTATATCGAACTGTCGATACCTCCCTTCTGTTTGTCGTGTGAAGGCTTCTTTTATGAATTGAGTTACGAGTCTCTAATTGCTGAGAGGCACTAGAAATTTCCCTTGACTGCTAGGACCACTAAATCTGTGTTTACGACTACTGATTTCATCATAACTTCCTATATTTTAAAGATTGAGAGAATAACACAAATATTTTATAGAACCATACGCCGTTGTCCTCAACAAAATTATGCCAATAAGTTAAAGTTGCTTAAATTTAATTACGAAAATAACACACGCCCTTTAATTATATTAACAAAACAGGTTTAATCTGCTTTCCGTAACTACTTTAAAGGTGTTAAAGAAGTTATTTAATTGTTGAAGTTTTGGTCCCACTTTTTTTGGAGCTGAAAATAAAAAGTTTTTGTTACAATGTACGCAATCCCCTTTAATCCCTAAGAGAGCAGAAATTTGCAGCAAAAAATTTCGAAACTAAAGTAGAATGTCACCGCGCATCAATGTTAAGAATTTTCTCCATTTATAGCGACGGAGCCGACGTTCAAATACGATTTTTATTGCTCTTTGAGGTTTACCTTTGAAGTTTCCACATGTCTTTCATAACCTTTTTTCGCACATTACGGATCTTTTAACGAATAAATAACGGATTTTGTTTGGCAATATTGCACGTATGTGAACTAATTGATTGTGCTATAGAAGACGATTATTACAATTTGTATAAACGTAACGCTGGGTTACAACCAAAGGAAGATACATGCAAATTGCTGCCGTATGCGAAGCTTTTAGCGAAGCGAATAAGGCAAAATATAAATGATATCCCCAAAATGTATATTAGGTTTTTGTGAAGCCTTATTGAGCTAAAATAGGCCAAACGTGCAAATTTTCACTAAATTTAATCACCATCTGTACAGCCAGGCGGTATTTCATTGTTGACATTTGTCATTGTAGATACGTCTGCGGCGGCCCCAAGGGAAATTTTAAGGCAAATGTCGTACATTGATAGATTCGTTTATATTTTTCAGCCCGAAGGTATATAGCGTATTGGGCGATCAATGGGGTTGGTATCATTAGTAAAACACGAGATCTCATTTACATAAAAGCTTCATTAATTTGCAAAGGTAATTTAATTAACTGAAAATACCTTCATTTATTTTGTCGGTACTGCGAAGAGCTGTAGTGTATCTATGAAAAATTGAGATTGGGGAACAAAACGAATTGATATCGTGTCTTTTTTAATAAAAAAATCACTTTTAATTATATTTTGTCCAATACATTTTCATTTTAGTTTGTTTCAAACTTTTTTTGCTACTAAAACGTTCCAGGTAAAATTAATGTCCCTTGAATGTAGGAAATATCTTTAACTTTAAGCTGCTTAAGGATTTTCTTTTCGTTGTACCTTAAGTTCTGTTGTATCAAATATAACACGACCCAATTCCTTATATTCTCTTCTGCAAAGTGTATTACAGGTTTTACTGAGGGTGTTATTCAGTTTTATTTCCGGTGAAATATAGATCCGTCTTGCGGGAAAACTGACAGTACTTCTATAAAATTCTTGCGACACAATTTTATTTCGCTAGTGAAAACCTCATATACAACGGTAATATATGAAATAGCTAAGATACTGGTTGAAGTAACACCACAGATCTTAAAAATAAACTATATCGTTATCTTTGCGGCAATGTTTACCAATAATGAAACTGATTGACACATGCGTTTAGCAATGCGATCAAAGTATTGGAAGAACTTTTTGAAATAAGCGATGTTTATCGTACAGAGTGGGGCACATAAGATTCCCCGGTTTTTGGAGGGTTATAAAAAAGGGTAATGGAATCAGATACCGAAACTATAAAAAAAACTAATAGGTAGTCGTAGTCCCCATTTTGTCACTCTTCGTTTATCCAACCGCAGTTGAACATGAACTTTGTGGCCGGCATAATGTTGAACCAGAGACTGGGATTAAACAGATTTAATTAAGTAACAGAGCACATTAAATATTACAAGGCTGTAATTTACTTGTTTATTTATTTATTGTAGTGGTCAGGTCTCACGAACGTGCAAGCCACCCAACAGTCCCATCAGAGAAACCAGACGCTGAAGGAACATTTTTCTCAAAACATTCGTAGATAATCGAGCTCCATACTGCTGGAACCAAAGACAATCCAGGTCCTCTTCCTTGGCTAGCCAATCTAGGCTGAAAGAACATTGCTTTATATTGTTTAAAATACGTGCTTTAGAAACCAAAAATATAGTTCTTCAAGTTTACTATTTTTCTTTCAATTTCTCGGATTGACCACACATAAGTAGAACCCTGACAGTTTGTCGACCATCTCGGATTATATTCGCCTCGGAATTAATTAAATTCATGGGTGCAATCAAGGACAATTTAATTACTTCGTTGAAATTAGATATTTATTTTGATCTATTGACTCACTTTGGGACTCGATTTAATTAAAACTCAGTCTATCCTTGTTGCACTCGCACACTATTGAAAATAGGAAAATTATCCAATCGGTAAACAAAAACTTTAAAACATTGGACAGAGACAGGAGAGATGCAAACCTCGCTACTCTTAAAAAATGACAAATTAGTCATCTAAAATGGGCCAAAGTATTAGTTATATGGATGTGTGAATAAAGCAAAGTGTTCAACAAAAGTCTCCTGTACTTGCATATATAACGTTTTTTCAGGTCTTGTAAATCCTTAGTTTCTAAAACTTACAAATACTACAAATATTCACAGATAATAATATAATTAAATAAATTAACTTCCGTGCTATAGCTCGGTCTCTAGACCTCATATCGACATTGGGTTTTCGCTATATGAACGGTTATGGGTTCCAGGCGGTCAACTATCAAAAATTTACTTTCTCATTTATATATCGTTGTTGCTCTAAATCGGTGAAAATCGCTAATTAGGGACCAACTTTCTAGGGAAACGGACGGGAAAAAAGATCGATTCCGATTGCTCGATTAGCAAGGAATTATACATGTGTATTTATATATGTATATAAATGAGTAAACTTAAGGAGATGATGGGAGGATGATAAAACGGGTAATAATACGCTAATGTGGAGGGCCGAATACTAACAGCAATTTAGAAAATATTTTTTTACAATCCAAATTACGAAACTTAGGCAACGGTTTTACACAGTTTGTGGCTCCGTAACAAAAGTGGACTCTCTTCGAAACAATTAACACGGCCATCATGATGTTAACAAATTCAGTGTCTGTTCGAGCTAACCCCGGTTTGAGTGCAGTGTAGACGATGTCACACAGATCTCCCCGATTTGCTATCTAAAATTAATTTACTTGTGCCATCTTATCACTACCGTTTTAGTTTACCATTTCACCTCTCTCCGCCACGTACTAATGTTTTATATATATTTCCAATTTTAAATTCGTGTAAAACATACAATATATAATATATATAATATATAATATATAATATATAATATATAATATATAATATATAATAATATTTAATATATAATATATATAATATATATATATATATATATTGTGCAGACATGTTGATACATTTACACTCGTCATTAGATAAAGAACATACACTAGCATATAATACAACAAACATAATAAAAAAAAACAAAAAAGAGAAACATATATAACACAGAATGACTGATACAATTACGGAACACTCCAACAGAAGTCGTTAAACTCATCAAATGAGAAAAAAGGGTGTTGGATAAACAATTTTTTTAACGTAATTCTAAAATCTGAGAGGGGTAGCGATCTAATCTTTGGAGGAACTATATTAAATAAAGATTGCGATTGGTATAATGCACCATTTTGGCTCTTCAACAATCGGCAAAAAGT